>NC_045971.1:42097296-42370713 GCF_010909765.2 Amblyraja radiata
GAGGGAGAGAGAGTGTGGGGGAGAGAGAGAGAGAGAAGGGAAGCGAGAGAAAGTGAGATGAGGGAGAGGGGGTGCGAAAGGGGGCGAGAGGGAGGGGTAGAGACTGGGAGAGAGGGAGAGGGAGAGAGACGTTGGGAGAGAGAGATAGAGAGGTGAGAGAGAGAGGGGAGAGATGGTGTTAGGGAGGAGAGGAGGGGGGAGTGTGATGAGGGGGGTGAGATCAGTGAAAGAGAGAGGGTGAAAGGGGAGAGAGTAGAGAGAGAGGGGGAGAGGCGGGGGAGGGAGAGAGAGACAGAGACAGGGAGACAGAGAGAGAGAGAGAGAAAGACAGACAGACAGACAGACAGACAGACAGAGAGACAGAGACAGACAGAGACAGAGACAGAGACAGAGACAGAGACAGAGACAGAGACAGAGACAGAGACAGAGACAGAGACAGAGAGAGGGACAGAGAGAGGGACAGAGAGAGAGGCAGAGAGAGGAACAGAGACAGAGAGAGAGACAGAGACAGAGAGAGACAGAGAGAGACAGAGAGAGACGGAGAGACGGAGAGACGGAGAGACGGAGAGACGGAGAGACGGAGAGACGGAGAGACGGAGAGACAGAGAGACAGAGAGACAGAGAGAGAGAAAGAAGGGCAGGGGAGGGAAGGAGGGAGGATTCCCCTGGCCACTCCAGCATGTGTGGGTGGAGACCCGGTCAAAGGGTCCAGGTCAGTTTGTCTCCCTGGAGCGGGAGCTGTTCACGGGGTCACCCTCACGGGGGGAGTCCGCTACAGACCGACCCTGCCGCCAACTAGCTTCACCCCCTCCCCCTCGCTCCACTCCCCACCCCACGCTACCACCCCACACAACTTGCCCCCACAACACAGGAGCAGCGGGAGAGTCGCTGCATCACAGCGCCAGAGACCCGGGTTCCATCCTGACTACGAGTGCTGTCTGTACACAGTTTGTACCTGCGTGGGTTTTCTCCGGGTGCTCTGGTTTCCTCCCACACTCCACGTTTACAGGTTCATTGAATTTGTCCCCAGTGTGTGTAGGATAGTGCTAGTGTGTACGGGCATCGCTTCGATGGGCCGAAGGGCCTGTTTCCGTGCTGTATCTCTAAAGCTGCGCTACCACAGAACCCGCTAAATAGCCGCCATACAGAATGTGTTCAGAGCTTGCTGCGGGCCGGATAAAATCTCGTGACGGGCCGGATGTGGCCCGTGGGCCATAGTTTGGAGAGCCCTGCTTTAGAGAATGAGGGTTCCCCTCTCCCATCATAGATGAGGCCCTCACTCGTGTTTCCTCGGTACCCCACAGCTCTGCCCTTCCTCCCCCTCTCCCTATTCGCAACAGAGACAGAGTCCCGCTAGTCCTTACCATTCACCCCATCAGCCCTCACATACAACACATAATCCTGCGATATTTACGCCAGCTCCAACAGTATCCAACCACTAGTCACGTCTTCCCATCTCCACCCCTTTCCACCTTCCGCAGAAACCGTTTCCTCCGCAACTCCCTGGTTAACTGGTCCCTCCCCACCCAAACCACCCCCTCCCCAGGTACCTTCCCCTGCAGGAGATGCAATATTTACCCCTATACCTCCTCCCTTGAATCTGTCCAGGCACCTCAACAGTCCTTTCAGATTAGGCAAAGGTTCACTTGCACCTCCTCCAACCTCATCTACTGTCTCCGTTGTTCAAGATGTGGACTTTTTTACATCGGCGAGACCAAACATACACGGGGCGATCGTTTAGCTGAACACCTTCACTCAGTCCGCCTGAATCTAACTGATCTCCTGGTTGCTAAACACTTTAATTCTCCTTCCCATTCCCACACTGACCTTTCTGTCCTAGGTCTCCTCCATTGTCAGAGTGAGGTTAAACACAAATTGGAGGAACAGCATCTCATATTTCTCTTGGGCAACTTACAGCCCAGTGGTATGAATATTGATTTCTCTAACTTCAAGTAACCCCGGCATTCCCTCTCCCTCTATCCCTCCCCCACCCAAGTCGCACCAGTTTCTCGTTTTCACCCAACAAACAGCAAACAATGGCCCGTTTCCTTACTTTTTTGCACATCTTTCATTCATTGTTCTTTATCTCTCTACATCATCGTCTATATCTCTCGTTTCCCTTTTCCCTAACTAGTCTGAAGAAGGGTCTGGACCCAAAACGTCACCCATTCCTTCTCTCCAGAGATACTGCCTGTCCCGCTGAGTTACTCCAGCATTTTGTGTCTATCTTTGGTTTAAACCGGCATCTGCAGTTCCTTCCCACACAATTCAAGTTTGCCTGCAGTTCCCCGATTTGTGCAGAATCCTCACTCACATTTTGGGTCTTGGTTTGACATCCACATTGTGGTCCATGTGATTCCCAGCTCCTTGGCATATTCATCACCGTACCAGACCAGCAACTCGCAGTGAGGAGGAACCGGCTTGCAGGTCCTGTAGTAAATGTTGCCCCGGTGCTGGAAGGCAACAAGGTTCTGTTCCTCCTCATTTCTGGCACAGTTGACAAATCTGGCACACAACAAGCAGAGATAGAGGGGACAACAGTCACTTACAATTATAAGTGAACACAGAATGTAAAGTATATTAATAAAGTCTGTAGAATGACAGATGTCCCCAGCCATGGCCCAAATTCAAGCTTAAATATCGAACACCCTTTAACCATATAATAACCATATAACAATTACAGCACGGAAACAGGCCATCTCGACCCTTCTAGTCCGTGCCGAACACGTATTCTCCCCTAGTCCCATATACCTGCGCTCAGACCATAACCCTCCATTCCTTTCCCGTCCATATAACTATCCAATTTATTTTTAAATGATAAAAACGAACCTGCCTCCACCACCTTCCACTGGAAGCTCATTCCACACAGCTACCACTCTCTGAGTAAAGAAGTTCCCCCTCATGTTACCCCTAAACTTCTGTCCCTTAATTCTCAAGTCATGTCCCCTTGTTTGAATCTTCCCTACTCTCAGTGGGAAAAGCTTATCCACGTCAACTCTGTCTATCCCTCTCATCATTTTAAAGACCTCTATCAAGTCCCCCCTTAACCTTCTGCGCTCCAAAGAATAAAGCCCTAACTTGTTCAACCTTTCTCTGTAACTTAGTTGCTGAAACCCAGGCAACATTCTAGTAAATCTCCTCTATACTCTCTCTATTTTGTTGACATCCTTCCTATCATTAGGCGACCAAAATTGTACCCCATACTCCAGAATTGGCCTCACCAATGCCTTGTACAATTTTAACATTACATCCCAACTTCTATACTCAATGCTCTGATTTATAAAGGCCAGCACACCAAAAGCTTTCTTTACCACCCTATCTACATGAGATTCCACTTTCAGGGAACTGTGCACAGTTATTCCCAGATCCCTCTGTTCACCTGCATTCTTCAATTCCCTACCATTTACCATGTACGTCCTATTTTGATTTGTCCTGCCAAGATATAGCACCTCACACTTATCAGCATTAAACTCCATCTGCCATCTTTCAGACCACTCTTCCAACTGGCATAAATCTCTCTGTAGACTTTGAAAATCTACTTCATTATCCACAACCCCACCTATCTTAGTATCATCTGCATACTTACTAATCCAATTTACCACACCATCATCCAGATCATTGATGTACATGACAAACAACAGTGGACCCAACACAGATCCCTGTGGCACCCCACTAGTCACTGGCCTCCAACCTGACAAACAACCATCCACCATTACTCTCTGGCATCTCCCATTCAGCCACTGTTGAATCCATCTTGCTACTCCACCATTAATACCCAACCATTGAACCTTCTTAACCAACCTTCCATGAGGAACCTTGTCAAAGTCCTTACTGAAGTCCATATATACAACATCCACTGCTTTACCCTCATCAATTTCCCGAGTAACCTCTTCAAAAAATTCAAGAAAATTAGTCAAACATGACCTTCCAGGCACAAATCCATGTTGACTGTTCCTAATCAGACCCTGTTTATCCAGATGCTTATATATATTATCTCTAAGTATCCTTTCCATTAATTTGCCCACCACTGACGTCAAACTAACAGGTCTATAATTGCTAGGTTTACTCTTAGACCCCTTTTTAAACAATGGAACAACATGCGCAGTACGCCAATCCTCCGGCACTATTCCCGTTTCTAATGACATTTGAAATATTTCTGTCATAGCCCCTGCTATTTCTACACTAACTTCCCTCAATGTCCTAGGGAATATCCTGTCCGGACCTGGAGACTTATCCACTTTTATATTTCTCAAAAGTGTCAGTACTTCCTCTTCTTTGAATCTCATAGTTTCCATAGCTACTCTACTTGTTTCCCTTACCTCACATAATTCACTATCCTTCTCCTTGGTGAATACCGAAGAAAATAAATTGTTCAATATCTCCCCCATCTCTTTTGGCTCTGCAGATAGCCGTCCACTCTGACTCTCTAATGGACCAATTTTATCCCTCGTTATCCTTTTGCTATTAATATAGCTGTAGAAACCCTTTGGGTTTACTTTCACCTTACTTGCCAAAGCAACCTCATATCTTCTTTTAGCTTTTCTAATTTCTTTCTTAAGATTCTTTTTACATTCTTTATACTCCTCAAGCACCTCATTTACTCCATGCTGCCTATAATTATTGTAGATCACCCTCTTTTTCCGAACCAAGTGTCCAATTTCCCTTGAAAACCATGGCTCTTTCCGATTTTTACTATTTCCTTTCAACCGAACAGGGACATAAAGATTCTGTACTCTTAAAATGTCACCTTTAAATGTACTCCATTTCTCTTCCACATCTTTCCCATAAAACAAAATGTCCCAATTTACTCCTTTTAAATCCTTTCGCATCTCCTCAAAGTTAGCCTTTCTCCAATCAAAAATCTCAACCCTAGGTCCAGTTCTGACCCTCTCCATAATTATATTGAAACTAATGGTATTGTGATCACTGGTCCCGAACTGTTCCCCAACGCATACCTCTGCCACCTGACCCGTCTCATTTCCTAACAGGAGGTCCAGCACCGCCCCTTCTCTAGTAGGTACTTCTATGTATTGCTGCAAAAAACTATCCTGCACACATTTTACAAACTCCAACCCATCCAGCCCATTTACAGAATGTGTTTCCCAGTCTATGTGTGGACAATTGAAATCTCCCACAATCACTACCTTGTGCTTACTACTAATATCTGCAATCTCCTTACATATTTGCTCTTCCAATTCTCGCTCCCCATTTGGCGGTCTATAATACACCCCTATAAGTGTTGCTACCCCTTTCCCATTTCTCAGTTCCACCCAAATAGCCTCCCTAGACGAGCCCTCTAATCTATCCTGCCAAAGCACTGCTGTAATATCTTCCCTGATAAGCAATGCAACACCTCCACCTCTTGCCCCTCCAATTCTATCACACCTGAAGCAACGAAATCCTGGAATATTTAGTTTCCAGGATCAAAGGTAACAATCTCAGGATTACTGCCTGTGCCACGCGACAGTGAGAGTAGGAATGGAGCAAGGTGGAGGATAAATGAGTGGATGAGGGACTGGTGCAGTGGGTATGGATTCAAGTTTCTGGATCATTGGGACCTCTTTTGGGGAAGGTGCGACCTGTACAGAAAGGACGGGTTGCACTTGAACTCGAGGGGGACCAATATCCTGGCGGGGAGATTTGCAAAGGCTACTGGGGAGACTTTAAACTAGTATGGTTGGGGGGAGGGACTCAAATTGGGAAAGCTAGCAGTCAGTGTGTGAGGCAGGAGGCAGAGAATGGTAGCACTCTGACCCAAAATGTAGGGGAGAGAGAAGAAAAAGACAATAAACAGAGAATAAGAGAGGGTGGGTTTCTTAAATGTGTATATTTTAATGCTAGGAGCATTGTAAGAAAGGTGGATGAACTTAGAGCCTGGATTGACACCTGGAAGTATGATGTTGTGGCGATCAGTGAAACATGGTTGCTGGTGAAACTCAGCGGGTGAAGCAGCATCTATGGAGCGAAGGAAATAGGCAATGTTTTTGGGCCGAAACCCTTCTGCAGACTGATGTGAGTGTGGGGGGGGCGGGAAGAAGAAAGGAAGAGGTGGAGCCAGTGGGCTGAGGGAGAGCTGAGAAGGGGAGGTGAAAGTAAGAACTACCTGATATTGGAGAAGTCAATGTTCATACCGCTGGGGTGTAAACTGCCCAAACAAAATATGAGTTGCTTCTCCTCCAATTTGCGGTGGTCCTCACTTTGGCCATGGAGGAGGCCCAGGACAGAGAGGTCGGATTGGGAATGGGAGGGGGAGTTGAAGTACTGAGCCACCAGGAGATCAGGTTGATTATTGCGGACCGAGCGGAGGTGTTGGGCGAAGCGATCGCCAAGCTTACGCTTGGTCTCACCGATGTAGAGCAGTTGACACCTAGAGCAGCGGATGCAATAGATGAGGTTGGAGGAGGTGCAGGTGAACCTCTGCCACACCTGGAAAGACTGTTTAGGTCCGTGAATGGAGTCAAGGGGGGAGGTAAAGTGACAAGTGTAGCATTTCTTGCGGTTGCAAGGGAAAGTGCCAGGAGAGGGAGTGGTTCGGGTGGGAAGGGACGATTTGACCAGGGAGTTACGGAGGGAGCGGTCTCTGCGGAAAGCAGGCAGGGGAGGAGATGGGAAAATGTGGCGAGTGGTGGGGTCACGTTGGAGGTGGTGAATATGACGGAGGATTATTTGTTGTACGTGACGGCTGGTAGGGTGGAAGGAAGGCATGTGACGTGAGTGATTACTCAGGTTAGGCCGTCAGTCGACTTTGAAAAATAACCTTAAACTGCGCATGCGCAGATTGTTCTCTCCGTAAAAATAAAAAATAAAAATAAAGACAGTAGCAATTCAATTTGCCCAAGGCTTCCAAGTCTCCTTTATTCTGAATTACTGAATGGGTGGGGGGTGAAGGGTGATGGCAGGTGGAGAGATGGTGGGGAAAACAGGAGCAGCGGTGCTGGCTCCAAGGGCCGAATGGCCTACTCCTGCACCTATTGTCTATTGTCACACTGGGACAAGTTGAATCAGTTGTCATAGAAACATAGAATATAGGTGCAGGAGTAGGCCATTCGGCCCTTCGAGCCTGCGCCGCCATTCAACATGATCATGGCTGATCATCCAACTCAGTATCCTGTACCTGCCTTCTCTCCATCCCCCTGATCCCTTTAGCCACAAGGGCCGCATCTAACTCCCTCTTAAATATAGCCAATGAACTGGCCTCAACTACCTTCTGTGGCAGAGAATTCCAGATTCACCACTCTCTGTGTAAAAAATGATTTTCTCATCACGGTCCTAAAATACTTCCCTCTTATCCTTAAACTGTGACCCCTAGTTCTGGACATCCCCAACATCGGGAATAATCTTCCTGCATCTAGCCTGTTCAAGACCGTAACAATTTTGTAAGTTTCTATAAGATCCCCCCTCAATCTTCTGAATTCAAGCGTGTACAAGCCGAGTCTATCCAGTCTTTCTTCATATGAAAGTCCTGACATCCCAGGAATCAGTCTGGTGAACCTTCCCTGTAATCCCTCTATGGCAAGAATGTCTTTCCTCAGATTAGGAGACCAAAGCTGTACGCAATACTCCAGTTGTGGTCTCACGAAGACCCTGTACAACTGCAGTAGAACGTCCCTGCTCTTATACTCAAATCCTTTTGCTAGGTCTAGTTGCATCTCCTCTTTTCCTAACTGGCCACCATTCAGATAATAGTCTACTTTCCTGTTTTTGCCACCAAAGTGGATTACCTCACATTTATCCACATTATACTGCATCTGCCATGCATTTGCCCACTCACCCAGCCTATCCAAGTCACCTTACAGCCGCCTAGCATCCTCCTCACAGCTAACACTGCCCCCCAGCTTCGTGTCATCCGCAAACTTGGTGATGTTGCATTCAATTCTCTCATCCAGATCATTAATATATATGTCCCAGCACTGAGCCTTGCGGTACCCCACTAGTCACTGCCTGTCATTCTGAAAAGGACCCGTTTACTCCTACTCTTTGCTTCCTGTTTGCCAGCCAGTTCTCTATCCACATCAATACTGAACCCCCAATACCATGTGCTTTAAGTTTGTATACTAATCTCTTATGTGGGACCTTGTCGAAAGCCTTCTGAAAATCCAGATACAACACTCCCACTAGTTCTCCCTTATCCACTCTACTAGTTACATCCTCGAAAAATTCTATAAGATTCGTCAGACATGATTTACCTTTCATAAATCCATGCTGACTTTGTCCAATGATTTCACCACTTTCCAAATGTGCTGCTATCCCATCTTTAATAACTGACTCTAGCAGTTTCCCCACCACCGATGTTAAACTAACTGGTCTGTAATTCCCCGTTTTCTCTCTCCCTCCCTTTTTAAAAAGTGGGGTTACATTAGTTACCCTCCAGTCCTCAGGAACTACTCCAGAATCAAAAGAGTTTAGAAAAATGATCACTAATGCATCCACTATTTCTGCAGCTACTTCCTTAAGTACTCTGGGATGCAACTTATCTGGCCCTGTGGATTTATCGGCCTTTAATCCATTGAATGTGCCTAACACCACTTCCCGGCTAACCTGGATTTCACTCAGTTCCTCCATCTCATTTAACCCCTGGTCCCTTGCTATTTCCAGCAGATTATTTGTCTTCCTTAGTGAAGACAGAACCAAAGTAGTTATTCAATTGGTCTGCCATGTCCTTGTTCCCCATGATCAATTCGCCTGTTTCTGACTGCAAGGGACCGACATTTGTTTTAACTAATCTTTTCCTCTTCACATATCTATAAAAACTTTTGCAGTCAGTTTTTATGTTCCCTGCCAGTTTACTTTCTTAATCTAATTTCCCTTTCCTAATTAAGCCCTTTGTCCTCCTCTGCTGGACTCTGAATTTCTCCCAGTCCTCTGGTAGGCTGCTTTTTCTGGCTAATTTGTACGCTTCATCTTTTGTTTTGATACTATCCCTGATTTCCCTTGTTATCCATGGATGCACTACCTTCCCTGATTTATTATTTTTCCCAACTGGGATGAACACTTGTTGTAGTTCATCCATGCAGTTTTTAAATGCCTACCATTGCATATCCACCGTCAACCCTTTAAGAATCATTTGCCAGTCTATCTTGGCCAATTCACGTCTCATACCCTCAAAGTCACCTTTCTTTAAGTTCAGGACCCTTGTCATCTTATTGAATGACAACACTTGTTCAAGGGACCAATTGGGGCGAGTGTTCCTTTCACAGCGTGTGGAGAGTCTGTGACAGGGGTTAAAGTTGTGGGGAGGGCAGGAGCGTTGAGAAGGAGGGGGTCGAGGATAATGCCAGTAACTCACTCACTCACCGCTGATCCGGCGCTCCGGTAGCAGAGCCCCCGCTTTGTAGCCGGGGATAGAAGCAGCTCGGGGAGCTGCGAGCGGCCGCCGGGACCCTACAGCAGAACTGGCCGCCACTTCAGCTCCGTCTGCCGGCCCGCTCACCTCTAGCAGTGCTCTCCGTCTGAACATCTCTCACCTGCAGCTCGCCGACTTCGCTCATGTCAGCCGCTTCAGCAAATCCTTAAATCCCCACAGCCGAGTAACCTCAATCATGCTGTCGGAATTGAAGGATTTGCGGGAAGCGGCTGACATGAGTGAGGCCGGCGAGCGGCAGGAGAGAGGTTTTTAGACGGAGAGATGCCAGAGGTGAGCTTGGGCCGGCAGAAGGCGCTGAGGTGGCGGCCGGTTCCACTGTCCGGCCCGGCGGCCACTCACAGCCACCTGAGCTGCTTCCCTCCCCGGCCTCAATGCGTTGGCTCCGTGCAAGGAGCGTCACAAGTGGCATGATCCCGACCCCCTCCTTCACAACATTCGTGCCTTCCCTGCAACTTTACCCCGGGCCAGACTCCCCAAACACTGTGAAAGGAGCTCTCTCACCACCCCCACTCCCCGGGAAATATGGTATTTAAAAACATAAAGCACCAAGAAATGTACTTACCACATTATCCGTACACAAACTCCATTCTTCTCTCTTTGTTTCATAAGATACACTTAAGATAATGGCAATCCGTATTTGAAAACCCCGCCAAGAAACTAGCGCTGCACATGCGCAGTCCAGCAAAGGCAGAATTTCTGCTGCCTTCAGCCCCGCTTGTCATTGACGGCTTGAAGCAGCGCTGATGGCACGTGGGCTGCACAGACCTTCACGTGTTGCAAGTGATGCTGATGAAAGGCACGGAGAATGATGCCGACCTAAGAGATCGATCTCTTAAATATGCATAATTCCCCCATGCCTTTACTATTTATATTTAATCATTACCAGTTTATGATTTTAGTCAGGGTAGGCGGTGCCTACGTTGCCCACCCTGACGGCACATGCCTGGTGAAAGGTGACAACAAGGGGGACTATGCCCTTGTTACGAGTGGAGGGGATGGGGAATGAGAACAGAGTTACGGGGTGTAGAAGAGACCCTGGTGAGAGCCTCATCTATAGTCGAAGAGGGGACCCCCGTTCCCTAAAGAATGAGGACATCTCCGATGCCCTGGTTTGGAACACCTCATCCTGGGTGTAGATGCAGCGTAGTCGGAGGAATTGGGAGTAGGTGATGGAGTCCTTACAGGAAGCAGGGTGGGAAGAAGTGTAATCCAGGTAGCCAGGGGTCAGTGGGTTTATAGAAACATAGAAAATAGGTGCAGGAGTAGGCCATTCGGCCCTTCGAGCCTGCACCGCCATTCAATATGATCATGGCTGATCATCCAACTCAGTATCCTGTACCTGCCTTCTCTCCATACCCCCTGATCCCTTTAGCGACAAGGGCCACATCTAACTCCCTCTTAAATATAGCCAATGAACTGGCCGCAACTTCCTTCTGTGGCAGAGAATTCCAGAGATTCACCACTCTCTGTGTGAAAAATATTTTTCTCATCTCGGTCCTAAAAGACTTCCCTCTTATCCTTAAACTGTGACCCCGTGTTCTGGACTTCCCCAACATCAGGAACAATCTTCCTGCATTTAGCCTGTCCAACCCCTTAAGAATTTTGTAAGTTTCAATAGATCCCCCCTCAATCTTCTAAATTCTAGCGAGTACAAACCGAGTCTATCCAGTCTTTCTTCATATGAAAGTCCTGACATCCTAGGAATCAGTCTGGTGAACCTTCTCTGTACTCCCTCTATGGCAAGAATGCCTTTCCTCAGATTAGGAGACCAAAACTGTACACAATACTCCAGGTGTGGTCTCACCAAGGCCCTGTACAACTGCAGAAGAACCTCCCTGCCCCTATGCTCAAATCCTTTTGCTATGAATGCTAACATACCATTCGCTTTCTTCACTGCCTGCTGCACCTGCATGCCTACTTTCAATGACTGGTGTACCATGACACCCAGGTCTCGTTGCATCTCCCCTTTTCCTAATTGGCCACCATTCAGATAATAGTCTACTTTCCTGTTTTTGCCACCATGGTGGATAACCTCACATTTATCCACATTATACTGCATCTGCCATGCATTTGCCTACTCACCCAACCTATCCAAGTCACCTTGCAGCCTCCTAGCATCCTCCTCACAGCTAACACTGCCCCCCCCAGCTTCGTGTCATCTGCAAACTTGGAGATGTTGCATTCAATTCCCTCGTCCAAATCATTAATATATATTGTAAATAGCTGGGGTCCCAGCACTGAGCCTTGCGGTACCCCACTAATCACTTCCTGCCATTTTGAAAAGGACCCGTTTATTCCTACTCTTTGCTTCCTGTCTGCCAGCCAGTTCTCTATCCACATCAATACTGGACCCCCAATACTGAGTGCTTTAAGTTTGCATACTAATCTCTTATGTGGGACCTTGTCGAAAGCCTTCAGAAAGTCCAGATATAACACATCCACTAGTTCTCCCTTATCCACTCTACTAGTTACATCCTCGAAAAATTCTATAAGATTCGTCAGACATGATTTACCTTTCATAAATCCATGCTGACATTGTCCAATGATTTCACCACTTTCCAAATGTGCTGCTATCCCATCTTTAATAACTGACTCTAGCATTTCCCCACTACTGCTGTTAGACTAACTGGTCTGTAATTCCCCGTTTTCTCTCTCCCTGCCTTTTTAAAAAGTAGGGTTACATTAGCTACCCTCCAATCCTCAGGAACTGCTCCAGAATCTAAAGAGTTTTGAAAAATTATCACTAATGCTTCTACTATTTCTGGGGCTGCTTCCTAAGTACTCTGGGATGCAGCCTATCTGGCCCTGGGGATTTATCGGCCTTTAATTCATTCAATTTATCTAACACCACTTCCTGACTAACCTGATTTCACTCAGTTCCTCCATCTCATTTGACCCCCGGTCCCCTGCTATTTCCGGCAGATTATTTATGTCTTCCTTAGTGAAGACAGAACCAAAGTAGTTATTCAATTGGTCTGCCATGTCCTTGTTCCCCATGATCAATTCACCTGTTTCTGACTGCAAGGGACCTACATTTGTTTTAACTAATCTTTTTCTCTTCACATATCTATAAAAACTTTTGTAGATGTCGGTCCCTGGTCGTCTAACTGCGATGGAGATAGTGAGGTCAAGAAATGGTACGGAGATGTCGGAAATGGTCGAAGTGAATTTGAGTGCCAGATGGAAGCTAGTGGTGAAATGGATGAAGTCAGTTAGTTCTGAATAGGTGCAGGAGGTAGCACCAATGCAGTCATCGATGTAGTGGGAGGTAGAGTTCGGGGATAGGGCCACGGTTCATCTCGAACAAGGATTGTTCGACGTACCCTACAAAGAGGCAGCACAGCAGGGGCCCCATGCGCGTGCCCATAGCTACGCCTTGTTTTTTAAGGAAATGGGAGGAGTCAAAGGAAAAGTTGTTGAGGGTAAGGACCAGCTCCGCTAGGCGAAGGAGAGTATCGATAGACGGGGATTGGTTGGTTCTGCGGTCGAGGAAGAAACTGAGAGCTTTAAGACCCTCCTGGTGGGGGATGGAGGTGTAGAGTGACTGGACATCCATGGTGAAGATGAGGGGATGGGGGCCTGGAAAAGACGAAGAGCCTGTGAAGCGTCTTGAACATAGGTAGGGAGGGATTTGACCAGGAGGGATAGGATGGAGTTGAGGTATGTGGAAATAGGTTCGGTGGGACACGAACAGGCAGAAACAATGGGTTTGCCAGGACAGTCAGGATTGTGGATTTTGTGGAGAAGGTAAAATCGGGCCGTGCGGGGCTGGGGAACGATGAGGTTGGAGGCTTGGGAGGGCAGGGAGCCGGAGTTGATGAAGCCAGTGATAGTGTTTGAGATACTGGCCTGGTGCTCGTCTGTGGGGTCATGGTCCAGGGGTAAGTAGGAGGAGGTGTCTGAGAGTTGGCGCCCGGCCTCAGCCTGGTAGAGATCAGCGCGTCAGACTACCACAGCACCTCCCTTGTCGGCGGGAAGGAAACTTGAACTTTGTTTCTCTTCCCACAGATGCAGCCTGAACTACGCAGTATTTCCAGTATTTTCTGTTTTTATGCTAGGCTAGTATTACTGTTGTTGTTATTGTATTATTGATGACTTTCTATTGATCTGCATGTTATTGTGTTAACAGACTTGTTTCGCTGCAGGAAGTTAGAATTTCATTGTGTAACAATTCAACACTGTTGACCTGACTCTCTGGAAAGTTTAGTTTCAGGAGATGCCGGCTGTGTTATTTACAGGGAGACAAAGACGGAGCAGCTGTGATGTAGCGTGGCGTGAAGTGAGTTATTCTTCCCTTAGAATACTGGTTTCATGGAGATACCACAGAGTTTAACATCAAGACCTGATTTTAAACTGTGGCATCAGTCTCCCAGCAACAGATCAAGACATGACAGGCTGAATATTTGATGCAAAGTTTTGCAGCATCAGGAGACATTCCAGGAGCATGAGGCTTGAGATAGGAGTTGTGGGTCATGGAGTGATCCAAGGAGAAAGGCTGGTTGAGGCAGAGAAGGCATCTCCCAGATAGAGTGCTGATTCATTCTGGATAATGAGGAAAATGGAACATTTCCTTTCCCCGAGTCCCATATTTCCCATTTATCCGCTCTGTCCCCTCACTTGCCTGGATTTGTCCCGCCCCACCTCCCTTTTCCAGCTTTATTCCCTTATACTCCATCAGTCTGGAAAAAGTCCCACCCGAAACGTTGTGTGTCGATTCCCTGCACAGATGCTGCCTGACCCACTGAGTTCCTCTAACACTTTGCTTTTAGTCCAAGATTCCAGCATCTGCAGTCTCTTGTGTCTCCTTATTTAAATAACCCAGTTATTGCTTATTATTATGATCAGCATTAGTCTTTCCTCACCTCATCCAGTTCGATTTAGATTCATCCTGTGCATCAATGTATTCAGTGTCATTGTTTGCCTTACTGATCTATAAAAAGATATTTAGTAAAAAAACACATTGATAAAGAAAACAAAGGTGAAGCTTACACAGTTGCCAGTATTATGCCTTCAACTAACGACCACTTAACCTATTTTACTTGATTACACGTTTATATCAGAGAACTCCAACATTCCTGCGAATGAAATCACACGACAAAGAAACTCTAAGAATATAATAAATATTTTGCACAATTTCAAGCTTTGTCGGCTTGTAATAGGTTCTTTAATTTTGATAATGTCACTGTTCTAATGATTTCTTACTGGTCAGAAATGTTCAATGCATTCTCAAACAAGGAGGTCAGACATCAGGGTGAAAGAGGGGCAGCAGAGCAGGAAAGAGATGGAGCAACTGATTCAGCTCAGAGATTGGGTGAAGGAGAGGATGCCAGTCTGAGCAGTGAAGTGAGAATCACTGTTTTTCAGTTAGCTTTGAACTGTTTCAGTAAGAAACTTTATGTTTATGTACAATGTTTACATATTCTGTTGTACGCCCAAACCTCTAGACTCAGGAACAGCTTCATTCCCAGAGCTATAGCGGTTCTGAACCGGCCCTGCTGAGTGCCCCCCACCCCCATGGGCTGTCTCCCTCGGATGGTCACGTATCACAGACACATCTGCACTTTAGTCTGTTTGAACTGTTTTGACTATTTTATTGTTCTTTTTACAATCCATGTTCTCGGGATATCTAAATCTAAATTTTATTAGTTATTTATGTTATGACATCGGATGGAAGCTGCATACCAAATCTCGTTGCGCTTATGTGCAATGACAATAAAAGATATTCTTCTTCTTCTTCTTATTATTATTATTATTATTATTATTATTATTATTATTTTGTTCCGATCAGTGAAATATTAGGAACGTTTTTCGTCTGTTATTTGCCAGGACGGCAACGCCCCTTCCGGCTCCCGCTATCAATCACCGGCCGCGAGAATAAAGCTGAAGGAGCGGGGGCTGTGTTCTGTGAGTGGGGGCCCACACCTACCCCCACAAGCCCCCCCACACCCCCCTCCCCTACACCCCCCCACCCTCGCTCCCCTACACCCACTTCCCCACTCTCCCTCCCCTACATCCCCCACCCTCCCCTCACCCATTCCCAACCCACATTACTCCACACTCCCCTCCCCCGCACTCCCCCCTACCACACACACCACCCCTCTCCCAAATACACCCCCTCCCCTACCTCCACAACCCCCACCTCCCCATGAAGCCGTCCCCCTCCCCCGGCTACAGAACGCTCCCGTCGTTGAGTTGGGGATCAGGTGAGTGGTGGGATATTGCATTTGGGGACCAGCCCTCCCGTGTGAACATGGGACCCAACGGGTCCTACTTAGTCTAGTATGACAATAAAACTCTCTTGACTATTGACTTGATGACTCTGATTAGACTGATTAGCAAAATAATTCAACTACAAATAATTTGTACTAAAAACAGAGCATTCAGGAGATACCCAGCAAGTCAGGCAGCATCTGTGCAGGATAAAACACAGCTCACATTTCAGGATGATCTTTCAGCAACAAATATTATCAAACCTGCTGAGTATTTTCCATGATTAACTATTGGAGACACTTACCATCCATGAATACCCACTGACAACAGCTTCTTCTTCATTTGAAACCTCTCCTTCATAGGGTCCAAAATGAACGCCCCTGGGAATAACCTTCCCTTCATTCCAGACGCCAAGACCAGCTTTACGAATTTTGGACGTGGCAATGCTGAGACTCTCTGGAAGAGTTAAACGTGCTCTATCTGGGTGATTGGAATCAACGACAGTGTCCTTCATAAAGACTGGTGGGCCATGCACAGGGCATTCTTCAGTAAAAAAATTCTCGCAGGCTTCACAAACTGAAACAGAAAATGCAAAATTAAGAACTAATCAGGGTGTTGGCATTATTGAAAGTGGCTGGACTTTGTACCGAAAATGCTCAATGATCCACAAAAGATGTTATCTTTTTAGAAGTATCTCAGAATATAATACTACCATGATGCAGATGCTGTGCAGAAGATTACTCTTCTGAGGAAGCATTCAAAATGTGAGAGGTTAATAGTGGACAATCTGTAAAGAATCCCTTCATCAATCAATCAATCAATCAAGCACTTTATTCATCTCCGAGGGGCAATTTAAAAGGGCGCATTACAGTAGCTTTTTAAAAAAAAGAAAGGGACACAATCAACGAAGAGACAAACATTCAAAGCTACCCTCTGCACCAACCGGTCGACCGCACGAGCAGTGACCCAGCAAGGATTGGGTTGTCAGCAGCGATACAATAATACAATAATAAAGAACACACAAAATGTAACACAAACATCCACCACTTCCACCACTGTGGTGGAAGGCACAAAAAATTTGGCCAGTCCTCCTCCATTTCCCCCCCCCGTGGACAGGACCAGTCAGTCCAGGATCGGCTCTTACTCACCGGAGACCGCGGCTTTAAGTTGTTGTAGGCCGCAGGCCGGCGGTCAAGATTTAAAGTCCCCGCCGCAGCCAGAAGCACCGTAGACTGCAGGGCCGGCGGTCGAAGCTCCCCTCCAGGGGTGATGGTAAGTCCATGCTGGCCCCGCGGTAGAAGTTGGCCGCGGGCCGGCAGTGATGGCTTCTTCTTCCCCCGGGTCCCCCACGAGGGATCCCGGGCTGTAGACGCCGCACCAGCTGGAGCTCTGCAGACCGCGGCGTCAGGCTGCGACTTCAGGCTGCCGGCTGCCTTGGGCCAGCGAAACGGAGCGCTCCCCTCCGGCGAGCCCCAGCGAGGGCTCGCCCGCTCCACGCCGAGAGTCCGCGCTGCGCCCGCCGCTGAAGCCCCGGGCACGTCTCCGGGAAAGGCCGCGCCGATCCTTGATGTTAGGCCACGGGGGAGGCGACCTGGAAAAAGTCGCCCCTCCATGGAGGAGGCGACCGAAGCGGTTTCCCCCTCACCCCCCCACACAAGACACACAAAGAAACATTAATTACACACTTTAAAACATGCCAAAAAAAACAAAAAAAGTTGAAAAAACTGACGCACTGCTGACATGGCTGCTGCCAGAACAGCGCCCCCGGATCGACTTGTTTGTCTGTCACCATGAATATCTTGGGGGTAAGATGCCACTATTTAATTCCAAATAGCAGCTGTGTTGAACTGTCTGGACATTGATAAACATCAAGAGAAAAATCATGACCAGAGTATCATTTTAAATTTAGTAATAACAAGCATGATGTAATGCAGAGAGTATGTTTCACGGTAACATGGGTACATGGTGTCAACTACACGAAATGTGTGTTGAAGGATAAAAGTCTATTATGTGAATTAATGAAGCATTTGTAACCAGGCAGATGAATTAAGACCATAGACATAGACAATAGGTGCAGGAGTAGGCCATTTGGCCCTTCGAGACATTCAATGTGATCAAGGGTGATTATCCACAATCACTACCCCGTTCCTGCCTTCTCCCCGTATCCCTTGACTCCTCTAGCCTCAGAGCTCTATTTAACTCTCTCATGAATGCATCCAGTGAGTCGCCTGCCACTGCCTTCTGAGGAAGAGAATTCCATAAATTCACAACTCTGGGTGAAAACGTTTTTCCTTATCTCAGTTTTAAATAGCCTACCCCTTGTTCTTAAACTGTGGCCCCTGGTTCAGGACTCACTGAACATTCTCCAATTAGGAAAGCAAAACGGCACACAATACTCCAGGTATGGTCTCACCAGGGACCTGTATAACTGCAGAAGGGCCTCTTTGCCACTATACTCAAATCCTCTCGGCAGGAAACATGTTCCCGATGTTCGGGGAGTCCAGAACCAGTTTAAGAATAAGGTGTAGGCCATTTAGAATGGAGATGAGGAAAAACCATTTAGACAATAAACAATAGGTGCAGGAATAGGCCATTCGGCCCTTCGAGCTAGCACCGCCATTCAATGTGATCATGGCTGATCATCCCCAATCAGTACCCCATTCCTGCCTTCTCCCCATATCCCCTGACTCCGCTATTATTAAGAGCCCTATCTAGCTCTCTCTTGAAAGCATCCAGAGAACCTGCCTCCACCGCCCTCAGAGGCAAAGAATTCCACTCACAACTCTCTGTGAGAAAAAGTGTTTCCTTGTCTCCATTCTAAATGCCTTACTCCTTATTCTTAAACTGTGGCCCCTGGTTCTGGACTCCCCCAACATCGGGAACATGTTTCCTGCCTCTAGCGTGTCCAAGTCCTTAACAATCTTATATGTTTCAATGAGATCACCTCTCATCCTTCTAAACTCCAGAGTGTACAAGCCCAACTGCTCCATTCTCTTAGCATATGACAGTCCCGCCATCCAGGGATTAACCTTGTAAACCTACGCTGCACTCCCTCAATAGCAAGAAAGTCCTTCCTCAAATTAGGGGACCAAAACTGCACACAATACTCCAGGTGTGGTCTCACTAGGGCTCTGTACAACTACAGAAGGACCTCTTTGCTCCTATATTTGATTCCTCCTGTTATAAAGGCCAACATGCCATACACTTTCTTCACTTCCTGCTGTACCTGCATGCTTACTTTCATAGAGTGATGTACAAGAACCCCCAGATCCTGTTGTACTTCCCCTTTTCCCAACTTGACGCCATTTAGATAGTAATCTGCCTTTATGTTTTTGTTACCAAAGTGGATAGCTTCACATTTATACGCATTAAACTTATCACCCAGTGAGTTGTGAATCTGGAATTCTCTGCCTCAGAATGCTGTGGCAGCCAAGTCTCTGGATGCTCTCAAGAGAGAGTTAGATAAAACTCTTAAAGATAGCGGACTCAAGGGATATGGGGAGAAGGCAGGAATGGGGCACAGATTGTGGATGATCAGCTATGATCACAGTGCATGGCAGTGCTGGCTCGAAGGGCCGAATGGCCTACTCCTGCACATATTGTCTATTGTTATGAAGGTCAACATGCTATTAGCTTTCTTCATTGCCTGCTGTACCTGTATACTTACTTTCAGTGACCAGTGTACAAGAACACCCAGGTCTCATTGCACTTCCCCTTTTCCTGGCACTTTTCCTAATCTGACACCATTCAGATAATAATCTGCCTTCTTGTTCTTGCGACCAAAGTGGATAATCTCACATTTATCCACATTAAACTGCATCTGCCATGTACCTGCCCACTCACCCACGTTATCCAAGTCACCTTGCAGCCTCACAGCTTCCTCTTCACAGTTCACATTGCCACCCAGCTGCAAATTTGCTGTCATCTGCAAATTTGCTAAAGCCTCTGTCCCACTGTACGAGGTAATTCACGAGTTCTCCTGAGTTTTCCCCTGATTTGAACTCAGAGAATATCCGTAGCGGGTCCGTAGGAGATTGTGGATGTCTCATAGCGGTTTGTAATGCTAACGGTAGGTATAAAAAGTAACACTTATTTTCACCACAAGTATTTTTTTACTCGTGGATATTTTTTACAGGGATGAAAAAAGGTCATGAGTTACCGGATGACCTGAGTACCTAACGTTACCATTACGAGCCGCTACGAGACATCCACGAATTCCTACGGACCCGCTACGGACATTTGCTATGAGAATGCAGGGTGACTTGGACAGGTTCGGGGAGTGGGCAGATGCATGGCAGATGAAGTTTAATGCGGATAAATGTGCGGTTATCCACTTTGGTAGCAAAAACAGGAAGGCAGATTACTATCTAAATGGTGTCAAGTTGGGAAAAGGGGAAGTACAACGGGATCTGGGGGTCCTTGTACATCAGTCTATGAAAGTAAGCATGCAGCTACAGCAGGCAGTGAAGAAAGCGAATGGCATGTTGGCCGTTATAACAACGGAATCGAATATAGGAGCAAAGAGGTCCTTCTGCAGTTGAACAGAGCCCTAGTGAGACCACACCTGGAGTATTGTGTGCAGTTTTGGTCCCCTAATTTGAGGAAGGACATTCTTGCTATTGAGGGAGCCCAGCATAGGCTTATAAGGCTAAATTCCAGCGGTGGCAGGACTGTCATATGCTGAGAGAATGGAGCAGCTGGGATTGTACACTATGGAGTTTAGAAGGATGAAAGGGTATCTCATTGAAACATATAAGATTGTTAAGGGTTTGGACACGCTAGAGGCAGGAAACATGTTCCCGATGTTGGGGGAGTCCAGAACCAGGGGCCACAGTTTAAGAATAAGGGGTATGTCATTTAGAACAGAGGCGAGGAAACACTTTTTCTCACAGAGAGTTGTGAGTCGGTGGAATTCTCTGCCTCAGAGGGCGGTGGAGGCAGGTTCGCTGGATGCTTTCATAGAAACATAGAAATTAGGTGCAGGAGTAGGCCATTCGGCCCTTCGAGCCTGCACCGCCATTCAATATGATCATGGCTGATCATCCAACTCAGTATCCCGTACCTGCCTTCTCTCCATACCCTCTGATCCCCTTAGCCACAAGGACCACATCTAACTCCCTCTTAAATATAGCCAATGAACTGGCCTCGACTACCCTCTGTGGCAGAGAGTTCCAGAGATTCACCACTCTCTTTCAAGAGAGAGCTAGATGGGGCTCTTAAAAATAGCGGAGTCAGGAGATATGGGGAGAAGGCAGGAACAGGATACTAATTGTGGATGATCAGCCATGATCACATTGAATGGCGGTCCTAGCTCGAAGGGCCGAATGGCCTACTCCTGCACCTATTGTCTATTCTCCGAGTTCGAATCAGGGGAAAACTCGGGAGAACTCGTGAATTACCTTGTACAGTGGGACAGGGGCTTAATGTTACTTTTAATTCCTTCATCTAAATCATTAGATTCAATTTATTTCAGTTCCTCCATCACCCTAGATCCTCTGTCCCCTAGTACGTCTGGAAGATTGTTTGTGTCTTCCGTAGTGAAGACAGAAGCAAAGTACCTGTTCAACTCATCTGCCATTTCCTTGTTCCCAATAATAAATTCACCTGTTTCTGCCTTCAAGGGAACCACATTTGTCTTAAATAATCTTTTCCTCTTCACATACCTAAAGTAACTTTAACTATCCTCCTTTATATTCTTGGCTAGCTTACATTCATACTTCATCTTTTCTTCCCGTATTGCCTTTTTAATTACCTTCTGGTGTTCTTTAAAAGTATGCCAATCCTCTTGCTTCCTGTTCATCTTTGCTATGTTAGACGTCTTCTCTTTTAGACTTCCCTTGTCAGCCATGGTCACCTCTTACTCCCCTTAGAATCTTTCTTCCTCTTTGGAATGAAATGATCCTGCATCTTCTGGATTATTCCCAGAAATTCCTGCCATTGCTGTTGCACCGTCATCCCTGCTGGCATCCCTTTCCAGTCAACTTTGGCCAGCTCCTCCCTCATGCCTCCATAGTCCCATTTGTTCAACTGCAATAGTGACCGTTCTGATTTTACCTTCTCCCTCTCAAATTGCAGATTAAAACGTATCATATTATGGTCACTACCTCCAAATGGTTCCTTTACCTTGAGTTCCATTATCAAATCCGGTTCATTCCACAACACTAAATCCAGAATTGCCTTCTCCTTGTCGACTCCAGTACAAGCTGCTCTAAGAATCCATCAGTGAGGCACTCTACAAACTCCCTTTCTTGGGGTCCAGTACCAACATGATTTTCCCAGTCTACCTGCATATTGAAATCTCCCATAACCATCGTAGCATTACTTTTGTTGCATGCCAATTTTAACTCCTGATGCAACTTGCACCCTTTAACCGGGCAAAGAGACAAGAGATTTAATAAAGTAGACCATACAGAAAAGTAAATGCATGGTTTGTATCTAAACTGAACTTTATCAATTGCAAGACAAGGTTGACGATAGACAATAGGTGCAGGAGTAGGCCATTTGGCCCTTCAAGCCAGCACTGCCATTCAATGTGATCATTGCTAATCATCCACAATCAGTACCCCATTCCTGCCTTCTTCCCATATCCCCAGACTCCGCAATCTTTAAAAGCTCTCTCTACAAAGTTTCCAGAGAACCGGCCTTCACCGCCCTCTGAGACAGAGAATTCCACAGACTCACCACTCTCTGTGAAAAAAAGTTCCTCATCTCCGTTCTAAATGGCTTACCCCTTATTCTTAAACTGTGGCCCCTGGTTCTGGACTCCCCCAACATCGGGAACATGTTTCCTGCCACTTGCGTGTCCAAACCCTTAATAATCTTACATGTTTTAATAAGATCACCTCACATCCCTCTAAATTCCAGAGTGTAGAAGTACAGCTCCATTCTTTCAGCATATGACTGTCCCACCATCCTGGGAATTAACCTTGTCATCCTACGTTGCACTCCGTCAATAGCAAGAATGCCCTTCCTCAAATTTGGAGACCAAAACTGCACTCAACACTCCAGGTGTGGTCTCACTGGGGCCCCAACTACAGAAGGATCTCTTTGCTCCAAAACTCAACTCCTCTTGTTATGAAGGCCAACATGCCATTTGCTTTCTTCACTGCCTGTTGTACCTGCATGCTTGCTTTCATTAACTGATGAACAAAGACCCCCAGATCCCGTTGTACTTCCCCTTTTCCCAACTTGACACCATAATCTGCCATCCAGTTTTTGCTATCAAAGTGGATAACCTCACATTTATCCACATTAAACTGCATCTGCCATGTATCTGCCCACCCACCCAACCTTCCCACGTCACCCTGCATTCTCACAGCATCCTCCTCACAGTTCACACTGACACCCAGCTTTGTGTCATCTGCAAATTTCCTAATGTTACTTGTAATCCCTTCATCTAAATCATTGATGTATATTGTAAATAGCTGCGGTCCCAGCACCGAGCCTTGCGGTACCCCACTAGTCACTGCCTGCTATTCTCAAAGGGACCTGTTAATCCCTGCTCTTTGTTGGCCCTACTAATATAATTTTACATGAGATCAACTATGATGAACAGTTTTGGCTCTGGAAATCATGTGGTGGAATAGACAAAGGATAATAGGTGCAGGAGTAAGCAATTCTGCCCTTCGAGCCAGCACCGCCATTCAATGAGATCATATAAGGAGAGAAGGTAAATCTAAAATGTAATTGAAATGGAGCACTTCACAAAAGGGAAATCATATATTTATGGACAACTTCAGTCTTCATATAGAAAGGAAACAAAATGCTGAATTCGTGGGAAGATGAATTTGAAACTAAAATGAGTCTGGAAATGATGCATTCTAGACGAATGCTGGAAATTCCCAGCAATTCAGAGAATAATTAAGGGAAGAAAAACAGTGTTACCATCTGACATTGAAGTTCTAACAAACCTCAAACATTAGTTGTGTTTCTCTTTCCACAGATGACTCTGGATATCTTGTGGAACATGACAGAATTAGCTGGTAGCTTCACAACAAAGAATCCTCAGGGAAACCATGTTTAAATGACAGGAATGTACATTGATCTTATAAGTGATAAAGTGAAATTAGAAATTGATATTGTCATTTACTGATTTATTAAAGTCTTTGATGAGGAAATTAGATGAAAGGTTATGACAGTAGGTAAACAATAGTAACTATTTAAGGCAAGGATCAGTCCAGGATAATATCTTAGTCAGTGCAAGGCACCTGCAATGTTTCCAAGATTACTGCTGATGAGAAGGTGGGTGGCAAAACAACTCACCAGATACCCAGAAAATGACACAACATGATAAGTTAAAACAAGAAGATAAAGAAAGAATAATATTTAATTGTTCTTCCCACAATGTACCACAACAGTTTGAGGTCTGTCCACTCACCTGCCTTCCTCCGGCCCTAACCCCCATCCTTGCCGTGTGTTCACCATCCCCCCTGACATCCCCCACTCTCATACCGAACGGTCTGTTCTCAGCAGAGCCTCACCTTTGTTCCCCTCCGTCCCCACCTCAATGAGTTCTGCGTCCGCCACAATATGGAGCTCTTCTTCCGTCGCCTCCACATCCAAGTGTTTTTCCATGGGAAGGTGTCCTCACCCCCTAGTGATGACCCATTCTCCTGTCTCCAACGGAGCCCCTCCTCTTGAACCCCCCCCCCCCTCATGGCTATTCACCTGCTTTAGACCTTTTTTATTTTAGCCGGCTGGACATCAACTGCCTCAACGTCTCCAATCCCGTCTCACTCTAACCTCTCCCCCCCCGAATGTACAGCCCTCCCTCTGCAACAACCTAGACTGGGTGATCAAACCTGCCGACAAGGGAGATGCCGTGGTAGTTTGGCGCGCTGATCTCTGCAAGGCTGAGGCCAGGCACCACTAACTTCCATCGGTACTCAAATTCACCTGGACCATTTCCGACATCTCCTTACCGTTTCTAGACCACACTATCTCCATCGCCGTTAACAAACTACTGACCGACATCTACTATAAACCCACTGACTCCCATGGCTATCTGGACTACACTTCTTCCCACCCTGCTTCCTGTAAGGACTCCCCTACTCCCAATTCCTCCCTCTACACCGCATCTGCACCCAGGATGAGGTGTTCCAAACCAGGGTATGGGAGATGTCCTCATTCAAGTAGTTTACACCCCAGCGGTACGGATATTGACTTCTCCAATTTCAGGAAGTCCTTGTTTTCTCCCTCTTTCCCCTCCGCTTCCTAGCTCTCCCACTGGCCACTGTCCCCGCCTCTTTCTTTCTTTTTCCCGCCCCCAACCCCCCCCCCCCCCCACCCACATCAGTCTGAAGGAGGGTCTCGACGCGAACGTCACCGATTCCTTCGCTCCATAGATGCTGCCTCACTCACTGGGTTTCTCCAACGTTTTATCTACAACAATTTGATTAATATTTTTGGTGATATGTTGGTCATTCCGATCATAGCCCTATATTAATAATCCTCAAAGCAACTCCTACTTTCACATCCTTTATAATGTCCCAAAGTACCCAGCAAAGTGCCTTACCTAAATTGGGCATGAACCACACTTTCTTCAAACAGTCACTGTCAGTTTACTGGGGAATCAATGTCAGATTCCAATGTCTGTCAAAATTCCAGAAGTTAACAACAAATATTTGTGATCAATGTTAAAAGAAAAATTAGTTGATGAGCAATTGCCCTGTCTACCAATGCACCATGCCATCACTACAATGCTCCTAATGAAATATGGTTGCTCTGAAGAAATAGATTGGTTACTTTGGACGTACAAAGGTAATCATCATCATGGAGCTCCCCTTCTTCTGTGTAAAGTATTCTCTCCTTATTTCGTAAATTATAACTTATTTTTTCTGTTTCTTTGGTCATTTCCTCGCTTGCAGATCCCGAAGTCTTTCTGGTGGAGACAACTGGAAAAAGAAAGCCAAAAATAAACCTAATTACATTGTTTCAAGTCAGATAAGTGGTTGATCTGTAAAATATGGAAGTTAGTTATATAATATGCAACATGTTCTATGAATTGAATTTAAATGACATGGTGGTAGTCAGATGGTCATTATCTCATCTCAATTATTTACTGTAATGCACAGGAGTCACTCATTTTGAGTTTCACTTTTACAAACAGAATTATCTGTTGCTCTTTTGATTCTTTTAACCAACACTGTGCCTTCCTTTGTTTCTTCAGTGGCGCCTCCCAAATCTCTTTTGTCCTCCCCTGTATATGACGTGACCTGTGATGAGACATTTTGTTGAAACTGTGATTCATAAGGACACAAATAAATAGTTTCTACTTCTTGATTATTTATTCCATCGCATTATTAACTGAGATACTCAACTCAACTACTAATAAAAGCAGTAGCCTTGTGTGCAATATTTCAGTGAGCTCTCACCTTTCATACTGTACTCTGAAATGAAGTTTGATATTGTCAGCAAATATGGGAAAGTGTGGGAACAATTCTCTCACTTTCAACAATAAAAATATATTTGCGAATGTTAGCACCTGACTCCACAGCAGTGATGATGATTTTTCTAAACAGCAGTCAATTCTGTCTTGTAGAAAATAAAATGCTAATGTAGAGACACTCTGTTAATTCATAAAAGCATATTCTCACTTCTCCTTTATGCTGGGAATAAGTTCTGTTCTTACCTTTATGACAGGCTTTCTTTTGGAATTCTTGCCATTTTCATTCTTAAAAGGCCTAAACATTTTGAATCCTTGAGGGAATAAAAGTGACAAATCAGTGTTGCTTTGGATCAATAGTTTGGAAATTCTGGATATATCTAATGTAATTGAATTTAAAATAAGCAAAATATCACAAAAGTAAAAATTTGTTAAAATTTGTACAATTAATAACACATTTGGAAAAATATATTAAATTTAACAAATATTCCACCACTCCAAAGATAAGAATAAAATCACCCTTGCAATAGATTCCATAGGCTAACGGCCAAATTGATTAGATTCAATTATATTTGAAAAATTGCATTTAATATTTCAAACAGATTTAAATTACGTTGTGGATTTTTTGTCAGAAGTTTAGGTGTCCAATCCTCATCTGACTCGCTAGATTCGTATACTTGGATTGGACGCCTTCTGCTCCGATTGGTCATAAATTCGGGCTTTGGTACGTCTAATCCTGTGAAAAATAAAACATGCTCATCATCTGTTATGGCCACAAATTAAAGAATAATCAACCAGCATGAAGAATGAAGAAGGGTTTCGGCCCGAAACGTCGCCTATTTCCTTCGCTCCATAGATGCTGCTGCACCCGCTGAGTTTCCCCAGCAATTTTGTGTACCCTGAAGAATATGATGGATGAGTATGTGTCTATTTCCAGGTCAGAAATCACAATGACCAATCTTTCAGTTTCACACATCTATGTGGGAAGTGAAATAGATCAGAATCCTTCTTTCCATTCCTCCAGGTTTAAAGTAATGGCTCATTCTTGCTGCCTGTACTGACAGTGACACTTTGTGCCATGGTTGGGTAAATGGATTGAATAATGAACAACCAGGACAATCCACCTCTTCATCAATGGGAACATTGACCTTTGTCCAATCTCTGATTTCAGGACTGTGACTAATTGCAACATTAAAAAGCATAACTGGGCCCCAATGTCTATGGGTTTGTGTTATCCATGGTCACCATCGTCTGAATGACATCAGGCTTTGGTATTGATTGTAAAGTTAGTCCAATTTGAGATCACTGATGGGAATTTTTGAATATTGGTGAGGAAGCTCACCAGGAGGAAATAGTCATTAGAAGCAAAACTGTACATATCCTGCTGCCAATAATCTGCGACTAATCACAAGTCTGCTGGGTGTGCTCATTTCATCAAAAGTGGCATTACAAATCCTACGGGTTGACATTTGCAAGGCATTAATATTTCAGGCAGGAGTTTATGTCTTGGGACCTTTCCAATTTTCCAATGACCAGTGTGCGTGCACATAACAATGAGGGCAGGAACAGATACAGCAACATTTAATTCTAAACATTATCTTTCAGACATTTCTTTATTGATCTAAAGAACGAGGGCATCACAGGCAGAGCTGGCATTTCCTGTTCTTTCTAAATTGCCCCTTGTGTTACATGGAGCAGAAAGTGGAGGATGTGGTGCTCCCATACACCTATTGCCCTCAACCTTTATGGTGTAGAGGCCACAGGTTAGGGATATGTTAATAAAGAGGTTTTACCACAAAAACTCCAGTGCATTATGGAGATAGTAAACATTGCATTTCAGGCTGGTGAAAGCAGTGTACTTTTGAATGAAGAGTGCCAAGCTTCTTGAGTGTTGTGGATCTCTTCCAGGGATGTTGAGATATATTTCAATGTCCACTTTGATATCCCTTGTTTATGAGTATTCTCTTGGTGTCGAGGATAACTGCTCCCATTCCATCTCTGTCAGTTGTGAGAGAATTGATTCTGTAGGTCTTGGAGTAAGGTAAAGATTCTGCTGCTGAATGTCTTTATGAGTGAATGGTTTATGAGGTTGGGGACAGGATGTTTTTGATACTCTTTGATTTCCTGAAGAGACCTGAAGGTTCAAAGGGCATTCCAGGTTGTGCTCCTCCATTTTGAACAGCCATCGATCAAGGATTTCCACAAATTAATTATGCTGTTACATTTTCATAAAGGTCTGCCATAAAGCATTGTCTGCATTCTACAAGATCTTGAGCCTTGATGCCACTTTGTTAATCTGGGAGAAACCAATACCTATGGTTTATTTAATCCTGTCAATTAATTTGCAGGATTTTACAGGATAGCCGTCGGTTTATGTTTATTGTAGTCACATGTATGCAGTACAGTGAAAAGCTTTAAATTGCATGTTATCCAATCAAATAATTCAATACATCACAAGTACAAAAGATAGACTAAAGGAAAAGATAGCAAACTGCAAAATATAAGAGAGGAACTTCAAGAATTAAACACAAAGTACTGGAATAACTCAGTCTCAGGCATGCACAAGTGATGACACGGGCTTGTTTGATCCCGATCCCAATTTTTCCAAATTATGTCAAGTTTAGTGTTGTATGTATGTACGGTGTAGATACAAGACGGATAAAACATTAATTATATAGTAATTCCGTAAGACTGTTACGAGAGAACTGTGTAAATCTACAAGACATCAGTCAAATCATGTTGTTATGAAAAGTCCATGGTACTGCAAGAGGATTACGGTTGCATTAGGATTGCACAAATGGATTGAAGAATATAGTTGTAGGAAAGTAGCAGATCCTGAAACTGTTGATGTGGGACTTCAGGCTTCACTACCTCCTATCTGATTGTAGCAGCGAGATGAGAGAATGGCCCGGATGAATGGGAACCTTGATGACCGATGCCGCCTTCTTGAGGTGGGTTCTCATGTAGATACTATTGATGGTGGGGAGAAGTGTGCCTGTGATGGACTGGGCTGAGTTCACCACACCATACAGCCTCTTGCATGCCTGTGCATTGGATTGCCTTAGCAGGCCAAGATGCAACCAGTCAGGATACTTTCTGCAGTACATCTGTACAAGTTTAAGAGTTCAGCTAGAGATTATTGTTGCAGCACCACCCAACCAGAGTTTCCTTCTCTCTCGTATCCAGTCACAAAGGAAGGTAGAGAACCAGGTATTGGACCTTACTGGTCATTTGGAGGGGATGATAGTGTTGAATACCGACCCATAGTTGATGAAATGGAAGGATCTAACCAAGGACCTGGCTCAGAAAGCATATATCTATTTAGTTTTTATGTGGGGAAAAAAACTCATGTCAGCATGCATCATTAGAGAAGGGCAAAAAGGGAAAAAATATATATATTTTGTACAAACCAATGGCAACCATGGCTTCATAATTCCGTTTTATGTTCTTATAACGGACCTTCTCCCAGTCCATTAGTTCTTCAAACGCTTCCTTTGAAAAATAGCCAGCAATGTCGTTGAAATGGTCAGAATCCTGGAAAAACAAACATTGTACCTGATACACTTTGGTGCATTATCTGTAATCATCAGACATTAATTCCAAAACAGATTTTAAAATATCATTTTTTAAATTTAATACAGGACAATTCCAGAATAAAGGATCAGAACTTAAAATTAAAGGGTAACTTCTTCTGGAAATAAATGAAATATTTCTTCACTCAGAATATAGTGAGGTTTTTTTTCGGGTTGAAATAAATCAGCTGTTAATTGCATTCCAGCAAGATCAAAACATTATTGATTCCAAGAAGTCATAAACCATATCACAGTAAGAGAGGAAACTGCATTTAAAGTGCAGGTCGGGCGTGATCTGCCTGAAAGGTCCAGACCCAACATGTTGCCCATCAAGATTCAAGATTGCAGCTTCCAGCCAACAGGCATCAGTGTCTACATTTGTGGCAATGAAGACAGTGACTATCATGGGCTTCCCCCACACTGAAGTCAGGAGCAGCACCCAGTGGCTGCTGCAAAACCACAGTTGTAAACAAGAATAAATTGTCAGAGATATTCAGCAAACCAGGCAGCATCTGTGGAGGGAGAAACGGAATGAATGTTTCAGGTTAATATTCTTCCCTCACAGCTGGGGAAAGTTGCCAGATGGAGACAGACAACTAGAAGGATGAGGGAGATGGTCTGAATGGCCTCAGTCCCAGATCAATATTAATGTCAGTGATCCACTCCAGAGCCCAGGGAACTCATCCACTCCTCACTGACGCCAATCCCTGGGGTTGTGATGGTCTGAGAAGGAGCAGCAGCATCTTCCCCGTTCCCAGCCCCCGAGAGGACATTTATCCGGCATCTTCTGCCCGCTCGCTCTCCATGTCAAAGCTCCCTGGAGTCTGACCTCTGAACCCTGCGTCCCAGACATGGTCTCGTCTCCTTCAGCAGCTCCTCGCTCTCCCTTCCTGAGCTCAGACACCCACTTCTCCTCACCTCACCTACCCTCACTTCTCCTCACCTACACACCTACACCTGGACTAAACCCCTCGCCTCCACGATACCTCACACCTCACTACGAAACCTCACCTCGACTAAGCTTCACCTCAACTAAACCTCACACCTCACTAAACTTCACCTCACACTTAAACCTCAACTCACTAAACTGCACCTCGACTAAACGTCCTCAACTAAACCTCGCACCTCGACTAAATCCTCACCTCGACTAAACTTTACCTCAACTAAACCCTCAATCACCTCGACCAGACTTCACCTCAGCTCAACCTCACCTCAGATCAATTTCACACCTAAACCTTGTTTCGATTAAACCCCTCGCTTCAACTAAACCTCACGTCGACTAGACTCCGCCTCACGTCGACTAGACTAGACTCCACCTCACGTCGACTAGACTCCACCTCACGTCACTAGACTCCGCCTCACGTCGACTAGACTCCGCCTCACGTCGACTAGACTCCACTAGACTAGACTCCGCCTCACGTCGACTAGACTCCACTAGACTAGACTCCGCCTCACGTCGACTAGACTCCACCCCACGTCACTAGACTCCACTAGACTCCGCTAGTCTCCACCTCAACTACTCGCCGCCTCGCTGCCGCTGCCGCTATTTATAGCCCCTCCCCCCTCCCTCCCCCCGTCACGTGAGCGGCGGCTCCAACCAGAGCGCGGGTGACGTCAACAGCTCGAGCCCACGGATGGAAAAGGCGCCAAAAGCCGTCGCCAGTTTCCCGTCTCCCCCCATCCTCGCTTTCCCGCCGCCGCGGCGCTGAGGGGGAGGGGCTGCGGCCGCCGCGGGCGGGGGGGCGGGGCTTAGGGAGACGTCAACGTCAACGTCAGCGTGCGTGCGCGTCTCCCCCCCCCCCCGCGCTGTCTCGGAAAGTGCGCATGCGCCGCTCTCCGCGCTCGGCCCCTCCCCCCGGCGGCGGGACAGCGAGAACAGCTCGAGCTCTCGGCGGCTTTTGCCGCCTTTTCCCGCCGAGGGCTCGAGCTGTCCACGGGAATCATGTAATAATTAATAACCAGGGACTTGTAGCAGCTACTGCAGTGATGCATCTACTGCAATGCAGTTGTACCTTGCAGGGGAGAAGCTGCTGCAGTGATGCATCTCCTGCAATGCAGTTGTACCTCGCAGGGGAGAAGCTGCTGCAGTGATGCATCTACTGCAATGCAGTTGTACCTCGCAGGGGAGAAGCTGCTGCAGTGGAGCATCTCCTGCAATGGAGCATCTCCTGCATTGAAGCCCCTGCTGCAGTGGAGCATCTCCTGCAGTGGAGCATCTCCTGCAGTGAAACATCTCCTGCAGTGGAGCAGCTCCTGCAGCTGCAGGGAAAGTTCAAGCCTCCACCATCTCCTCAGGCAGCGTGTCCCAGATTGCAACCACCCTCTGGGTGAGTTTAATCTCATCCATGTCCGTTTTATTGTTCTGTTAGTATAGTCTGGTCTGCAGTTCCTTGTTCCATCATCTTATTCTAATTGCTGACTCCAAATACTACATTTCCTCATCAGTTTTTGCTCCATCAGGGATATTCTTCCCTTTGTTCCACCAATCCACCACAACCCATCTCTACAAGTGAAAAACAACTTGTTTTTGTTGCTGTTTCCTACTCTGGTGAAGGGTCTCTGATCTGAAACTGAACGGTTTCTTTCTCCACAAATGCTGTCGAACCTGCTGAATGTTTTTTGAATTTTCTTCCATTTTTATTTCAGATTTTCAGCATCTGCGGATCTTTGCTTTACACGTTGATTTTGATGTTGTGACCGGCCAACAACGAATCAAAGGAGATCAGATACGTGGTGTCGTAATCTACTGGGATTCAAGTAACTAGTAAGTGTTTCAATGGGAAGATTCTGCCTACTCGGGATGGGACTCCATTTTAGTTTAGTTTAGAGATACAGCGCGGAAAAAGGCCCTTCAGCCCACCGAGTCCACGCCGACCCGTGATCCCCGCACAGTAACACTATCCCACACACACTAGGGACAATTTACACTGAAACCAAGTAGACCGTGGGCCGAGGTGCTTTTTAGTTTCATTTTACATAGAAAATAGGTGCAGGAGGAGGCCATTCGGCCCTTCGAGCCAGTACCGCCATTCATTGTGATCATGGCTGATCGTCCCCTATCAATAACCCGTGCCTGCCTTCTCCCCATATCCCTTGACTCCACTAGCCCCTAGAGCTCTATCTAACTCTAACTTAAATCCATCCAGTGATTTGGCCTCCACTGCCCTCTGTGGCGGGGAATTCCACAAATTTACAACTCTGGGTGAAAAGGTTTTTTCTCACCTCAGTCTTAAATGACCTCTTTATTCTAAGACTGTGGCCCCTGGTTCTAGATTCGCCCAACATTGGGAACATTCTTCCTGCATCAAGTTTGTCCAGTCATTTTATAATTTTATATGTTTCTATAAGATCCCCCTCATCCTTATAAACTTCAGCGAATACAAGCCTAGTCTTTTCAATCTTTCCTCATATGACAGTCACGCCATCCCAGGGATCAATCCCGTGAACTTATGCTGCACTGCCTCAATCACAAGGATATCCTTCCTATAATTAGGAGACAAACTGTACATAATACTCCAGGTGTGGTCTCACCAGAGCCCTATACAACTGCAGAAGAACCTCTTTACTCCTGTACTGAAATCCTCTTGTTATGAAGGCCAACATTCCATTATATTTCTTCACTGCCTGCTGTACCTGCACGCCAACTTTCAGTAACCGGTGTACAAGGACGCCCAGGTCTTGCTGCACCTCCCCCTTACCTAACCTAACCCCATTGAGATAATAATCGGCCCCCTTGTTTTTGCCGCCAAAGTGGATAACCTCACATTTATCTATAGAAACATATAAAATAGGTGCAGGAGTAGGCCATTCGGCCCTTCGAGCCTGCACCGCCATTCAATATGATCATGGCAACTCAGTATCCTGTACCTGCCTTCTCCATACCCCCTGATAACTTTAGCCACAAGGGCCACATCTAACTCCTTCTTAAATATAGCCAATGAACTGGCCTCAACTACTTTCTGTGGTAGGGAATTCCACAGATTCACCAGTCTGTGTGAATTTTTTTTTCTCATCGCAGTCCTAAAAGACTTCCCCCTATCCTTAACTGTGACCCCTTGTTCTGCACTTCCCCAACATCGGGAACAATCTTCCTGCATCTAGCCAATCCAACCCCTTAAGAATTTTGTAAGTTTCTATAAAATCCCCCCTCAATCTTCTAAATTCTAGTGAGTACAAGCCGAGTCTATCCAGTCTTTCTTCATATGAAAGTCCTGCCATCTCAGGAAGCAGTCTGGTGAACCTACTCTGTACTCCCTCTATGGCAAGAATGTCTTTCCTCAGATTAGGAGACCAAAACTGTACACAATACTCCAGAAGTTGTCTCACCAAGGCCCTGTACAACTGCAGTAGGCCAGTTGTACATTTGACTCCTCCCATTTCCTCCAAACGCAAGGCGTAGCTATGGGCCCCAGCTACGCCTGCCTCTTTGTCGGGTACGTTGAACAATCCTTGTTCGAGACGTACCAGGGCCCCATCCCCGACCTCTACCTCCGTTACATTGACGACTGCTTTGGGGCCACCTCCTGCACCTACACACAACTGACTGACTTCATCCACTTCACCACCAACTTCCATCCGGCACTCCAATACACCTGGACGATTTCCGACACTTCCCTACCATTCCTTGACCTCACCATCTCTATCGCAGGGGACAGACTCCTGACCGACATACATTACAAACCCACTGACTCACATGGCTATCTGGACTACACGTCTTCCCACCCTGCCCCCTGTAAAGACTCCATCCCCTACTCCCAATTCCACCGCTTACGCCGCATCTGTTCCCAGGATGAGACATTCCATACCAGGGCATCGGAAATGTCCTCGTTCTTCAGGGAATGGGGATTCCCCTCCGCCACCATAGATGAGGCTCACACCAGGGTCTCATCCATACCCCGTAACACTGCTCTCTCTCCCCATCCCCGCACTCGCAACAAGGGCAGAGTCCCTCTGGTCCTCACCTTTCACCCCACCAGCCGGCAAATACAACACATAATCCTCCGCCATTTCCGCCACCTCCAACGTGACCCCACCACTCGCCACATCTTCCCATCTCCCCCCATGTCTGCCTTCCGCAAAGACCGCTCCCTCCGCAACTCCCTCGTCAATTCTTCCCTTCCCTCCCGCACCACCCCCTCCCCGGGCACTTTCCGTTGCAACCGCAAGAAATGCAACACCTGTCCCTTCACCTCCCCCCTCGACTCCATTCAAGGACCCAAGCAGTCGTTCCAGGTGCGACAAAGGTTCACCTTTATCTCCTCCAACCTCATCTACTGCATCCGCTGCTCTAGATGTCAGCTGATTTACATCGGGGAGACCAAGCGTAGGTTGGGCGATCGTTTCGCCGAACACCTCCGCTCAGTCCGCAATAACCTACCTGAACTCCCGGTGGCTCAGCACTTCAACTCCCCCTCCCATTCCCAATCCGACCTCTCTGTCCTGGGTCTCCTCCATTGCCAGAGTGAGCAACCACGAAAATTGGAGGAACAGCACCTCATATTCCGTCTGGGAACCTTGCGTCCGTATGGCATTAACATTGAATTCTCCCAATTTTGCAAGCCCTTGCTGTCTCCTCCCCTTCCTTAACCCTCTAGCTGTCTCCTCCCACCCTCCCATCCGCCCGCCCTCGGGCTCCTCCTCCTCCTCCCCTTTTCCTTCTTTCTCCCCCCACCCCCCATCAGTCTGAAGAAGGGTTTCGGCCCGAAACGTCGCCTATTTCCTTCGCTCCATAGATGCTGCTGCACCCGCTGAGTTTCCCCAGCAATTTTGTGTACCTGCAGTAGAACCTCCCTGCTCCTATACTCAAATCCTTTTGCTATGAATGCTAACATACAATTCGCTTTCTTCAATGCCTGTTGAACCTGCACTCCTACTTTCAATGACTGGTGTACCATGACACCCAGGACTCGTTGCATCTCCCCTTTTCCTAATCGGCCACCATTCAGATAATAGTCTACTTTCCTGTTTTTGCCACCAAAGTGGATAACCTCACATTTATCCACATTATACTGCATCTGCCATGCTCTCACCCAACCTATCCAAGTCACCTTGCAGCCTCCTAGCATCCTCCTCACAGCTAACACTGCCCCCCAGGTTCATGTCATCCGCAAACTTGGAGATATTGCATTCAATTCCTTCGTCCAAATCATTAATATATTATTGTAAATAGGTGGGGTCCCAGCACTGAGCCTTGCGGTACGCCACTAGTCACTGCCTGCCATCCTGAAAAGGACCCATTTACTCCTACTCTTTGCTTCCGCTCTGCCAACCAATTTTCGACCCTACCCCCAATACTATGCTCTAATTTTAGTCACCAGTCTCCCGTGTGGGATCTTATCAAAGGCTTTCTGAAAGTTTAGTTACACTACATCCACTGGCACCTCTTCATCCATTTTACTTGTCACATCCTCAAAAAATTCCAGAAGATTAGTCGAGCATCATTTCCCTTTCATAAATCCATATTGACTTGGACTAACCCTTTTACTGCTATCCGAATGCCCCATTATTACCTCTTTAATAATTGACTCCAGCATCTTTACCACCACCAAAGTCAGGCTAACTGGCCTGTAATTCCCCGTTTTCTCTCTCGCTCCTTTCTTGAAAAGTGGGATAACATTAGCTATCCTCCAATCCACAGGGACTGATCCTGAATCTATTGAACATTAGAAATTAATCACCAATGCGTCCACTATTTCTAGAGCCACCTCCCTGAGGACCCTGGGATACAGACCATCAGGTCCAGGGGATTTATCATCCTTCAGTCCCATTAGCCGACCCAATACTATTTCTCGCCTAATGAAAATTTCTTTCAGTTCCTCTACCCCCTTAGATCCTCTGTCCTCCAGTACATTTTGTGACCCAAATTACGTATCTACCTGTATTTATTACATATTCTGTAAAATAAATTATATAAATCATTCCTGCAACTCGTCAAGAACAAAACCTGCACATATTTTTAAAATATTAGAGAAACCTTAAAAGGAGGCAAAAGATTCTGAATCCTTCGGAAAAAAAAGATTCTGAATCCTTCGGGGAAAAAAGTGACACATCAGCTCTGCTTTGGAGAATCACAGACTGAATCTCAATAGTTTGGATATATCTAATGTAATTGAGTTTAAAATAAGCAACATATCATAAAAGTAAAAACTAGTAAAAGCAAATTTGTACTTAATGAATAACACATTTGGAAAAATATATTCAATTTAACAAGTATTCCACCACTCAAAAGTTAAGAATACAATGGCCCTTGCAACAGATTTCATAGGCTAACGGCCAAATTGATGAGAATCAATTTTATTTGAAACACTATATAATATTTCAAACAGATTTAAATTACGTTGTGGATTTCTTGTCAGAGGTGTCCAATCGTCATCTGACTCACTAGATTCATAAACTTGGGCTTGACGCCTTCTGCTCCAATTTGCCACAAATTCTGGCTTTGGTACGTCTAATCCTATGAATAATAAAACATCCTCATCATCTGTTATGGCCACAACTTCAGGTATTTATCTTCATTGAACTTACCAGTGCAAAATATCTGTGGAAACATCACTTTGTAATGTTATAGTTATTACTATTTCCACCAGAGTATTCATGCTTATTCAATTGATCATGTCTACTTGACAAAGACAGCAAACAACCTTAAAATTATTTTTCAGAGTTAAAGAATAATCAACCAGCATGAAGAATATGATGGATGAGTATGTGTCTATTTCCTGGTCAGAAATCACAATGAGTTTCACACATCTGTGTGGGAAGTGAAATAGATCAGAATCCTTCTTTCCATTCCTCCAGGTTTAAAGTAATGGCTCATTCTTGCTGCCTGTACTGACAATGACACTTTGTGCCATGATTGGGTAAATGGATTGAATAATGAACAACCAGGACAATCCAACATCAATGGGAACATTGACCTTTGTCCAATCTCTGATTTCAGGACTGTGACTAGTTGCAACATTAAAAAGCATAACTGGGCCCCAATGTCTATGGGTTTGTGTTATCCATGGTCACCATCATCTGAACAGGGCTCTCGCTTAACTTTTTTCCCCTGCTGCCAGCCGGGCAACCTTGGCCACTTTTTTCGTTGCCAAATGACAGTTTAGGTGGTCATTTAAGATGGCTTGCATGACGCGTGCGATAATGTGCTCGGACGAAGTGCGTAGTTACCAGTCGGAATTATACTCAATGAAGCATTCACATGTTATTTCTGCTTCAAATAAAGTCACAAACTAAACATTCACCAATCAAGACATGATATATCCCACAATGACATGCAGCAACATTATAAGACAGTATCTCAACTCTTTTTACACGTTGCAATGAATGCAATTTCTATTAGTTCTTTCCACTTCCAAACAAAAATGTGGTTGGATTATTCAGCGTATGATCAACCTGTGTCATATAGTTGTGAATGTTACTCATTAAATAACAGTACTGATACTCCATATTAAGAGCATTGATTTGCTGTTAAAATGAATTATGTAATAACGTGTCAACGGTAGCAGTGACAATCGAACACTGCGGTTTTAATGTTTCACGTGTTCACAATATAATGAATCCATCTTTATGGATTAAAACAAATAATAACATTGGGAAAACACATTTGATTCAATTACGTTATCAAACATAGTCAATGTTCGCTCAGAAGAGATTTCCAGGACAATAGGGTCAGGGAGGGGGGTGTGTGAGAATCAGTGCGGGGTGGTTAGATGGCGGGGGGGGGGGGGGGGGGGGGATTAGAAGGCAGTCGGTGCAGAATGGATGGATTGAGGAAGGTGAATTAGTACGTGTTGGTTGGAGTAGGTAAAATTGTGAGGGGAGAGCACGGGGGATGTCAGTGGTGTTGAACCGGGGGGTTCAGTACGGGATGGATGGGGGGTAGACAAAAGTGCTGGAGAAACTCAGCGGGGGAGGCAGCATCTATGGAGTGAAGGAAATAGGCAACGTTTCGGGTCGAGACCCTTCTTCAGACTGTTCCCCCCATTCTTCTTGAATGGGAGGATCAGTACAGGATGGATGGGGGGGGGGGGAGGGGAGAGATCAGCGCAGGATGAATGGGGGCGGGGTCAATACAGTGGATCGGAGGGTCTGTGCAGGATGAATGAGGGATCACTACAGGATGAATGAGGGGAAGGTGCCGGGTCAATGGAGGGTGGATCAGTACGGGATGAATGCATGGATTAGTACAGGATGGATGGGGGATCAGTACAGGATGGATGGGGGATCAGTACAGGATGGATGGGGGATCAGTACAGGATGGATGGAGGAGAAGTGCAGGTTGGATGGGAAAGGGGTAAGTACAGGGTGAATTGGGGAACCAGTGTAGGATGGATGGGGGGGGGGTGTAGCAGGAGAATTAATGCGAGGTGGATAGGGTGATAGCGCAGGATGAATAGATTGGGGGGGGGAGATGGGGAGGGGAGCACAGGGGATGTCAGTGAGGACTGAATAGAGTTGGGAATGGGGTTTAGTGTGGGATGGAGAGGAGGGGTCCCAGGATAAGGGGGGGGGGTACAAGAGAGAGAGAAGGAGGGCGAGGTGGGGAGGAAGGAAGGCCAGCGCTCCTCAGACAACATCGCCCCGCTGCCTTGGCCGTTGGGATTTCCTCGCCACCGCCTCCCACCTCCCTCCCTCCTCCCGGCCTCGGCGTGCGGGGAGGGGGGGGGGGGGTTAAAGCGCGTTAGCAGGTTTGCAAGCAGCGACCCTTATCAGGGCGCGCGGGGTGCGGGAGGAGGAGATGAGCCGCTGTCGCTTGCAGTTCAGCGCCCGTCATTCGCTGCGACCCTTCCTCACCCCGCACCTAGTATCTTTCCTACGCAATACAGCCGTCTCCGCCGACACAAAACGTCGTGTTCCTCTTCTCCAGAGATGCTGCCTGACCCGCGGAGTTTTTTGTGTCTATCTTCGGTACAAACCAGTATCTAGTTGCCAAGCCGGACAAAATGGCTCGGTGTTTAGGTTGCCCGACGGTGCTTTGAGTGGTCTGGGGCACCCGGGCAACCGTGAATTTCAAGCCCTGCTGAATGACATCAAGCTTTGGTATTGATTGTAAATTTAGTACAATTTGAGATCACTGATGGGAATTTTTGAAGATTGGTGAGGAACCTCACCAGGAGGAAATCATATAAGTGTTGTATATGAATGCGTGAAGTATAAGGAATAAAGTTCACGAGCTTGAAGCTCAGTTAGAAACTGGCAAGTATGATGTTGTGGGAACTACTGAGACATGGCTGCAAGAGGGCCAGGGCTGGGAACTGAATATTCAAGGATATATCTCCTATCGAAAAGTCAGACAGGTTGGCAGAAGGGGTGGGGTTGCCCTATTGATGAGGAATGAAATTTCGTACTTTGCAAGGGGTGACATTGAAACAGGAGATGTGGAGTCAGTATGGATAGAACTAAGGAATTGTAAGGGTAAAAATACCCTAATGGGATGAATCTACAGGCCCCCAAACAGTAGCCTGGACATAGGGCGCAAGTTGAATCAGGAGTTAAAATTGGCATGTAGCAAAAGTAATGCTGTGGTTGTTATGGGAGATTTCAACATGCAGGTAGACTGGGAAAATCAGGTTGGTACTGGTCCCCAAGAAAGGGACTTTGTAGAGTGCCTTTGTGATGGATTCTTTGAACAGCTCGTATTGGAGCCTAACAGGGAGAAGGCAATTCTGGATTTAGTGTTATGTAATGAACTGGATTTGATAAAGGATGTCGAGGTTAATGAGCCATTAGGAGGCAGTGACCATAACATGGTCAGGTTTAATCTACAATTGGAGAGGGAGAAGAGTAGATTGGAGGTGTCAGTGTTGCAGTTGAATCAAGGGACCATGAGGGAGGAGCTGGCCAAAGTTGACTGGAAAGATACACTAGCAGGGATGACAGGAAAAACAAAAATGATAGGTGTTTCTAGGAATAATACAGAAGGTGCAGGATCAGTTCATTCCTCGGAGGAAGAAAGATTCCAAGGGGAGAAAGGGATGACCATGGCTGACAAGGAACGTCAGGGACAGTATAAAAATTAAAGCGAAGAAGTACAACGTAGCAAAGATGAACGGGAAGCAAGAGGATTGGGTAATGTGTAAAGAACAACAGAAGATAACCAAAAAGACAATACGGGGAGAAAAGATGAGGTACGAAGGTAAGCTAGCCAAGAATATAAAGCAGGATAGTAAAAGCTTCTTTAGGTATGTGAAGAGGAAAAAATTAGTTAAGACCAAAGTTGGACCCTTGAAGACCGAAAAAGGTGAATTTATTATGGGGAACAAGAAAATGGCAGATGAGTTGAACAGCTTCTTTGGATCTGTCTTCACTAAGGAGGACACAAACAATCTTCCTGATATAGTAGTGGCCAGAGGATCGGGGGTGATGGAGGAACTGAAGGAAGTCTGCATTAGGCAGAAAATGGTGTTGGATAGACTGATGGGACTGAAGGCTGATAAATCCCCAGGGCCTGATGGTTTTAAGAAAAGGCGGCAGAGAGAAAACGGGGAATTATAGACCAGTCAGCCTGACATCGGTGGTGGGGAAGATGCTGGAGTCAATTATAAAAGATGAGGTAGCCGCACATTTGGATAGCAGTAACAGGATCGGTCCGAGTCAGCATGGATTTACGAAGGGGAAATCATGCTTGACTAATCTTCTGGAATATTTTGAAGATGTAACTAGGAAAATAGACAAGGGAGAGCCAGTGGACGTGAAAAAGTTACTTTTATAACTACTAAACCAGGTTCGCTTCTTAATAAACAGACACCACACAAACTGTTTTGGTAGACCAGTTCAAAACTTTACTTAACATCGGCCGATGGAAGGGAGCAAGAATTCCAGCTAAGTGACCAATATAGACACTCGACTGTCCTCTGTTCCCTTCTCTGAACAACAGAATTACATTGCCTTAAATAGGGTTTTTTTGTCCCCTTAGCACATTTCACAGACATTAGTCATGGTCAGAGGTACAGGAAAAGGTTTCCACAGAATGCATCACATCAAAGGCCTTTGTTTACATAGTACAAGATAACATTGGCCATTTGGTTTACGACATTTTATCTTTCCACTTCCCTGTTCCTCTCTCGTCCTTCATAAACATTGGCTATTTGGATAATGCCATTTTATCTTCCCAGAGATCACCCTAGCTGTTTCGCTGCTTCCTCGCTGTCATTTGGTCCCTCATAAACATAGGCCATTTGGTTTATGGCATCTTACTTCAAAGATGTGACTAGCTCTTTCTCTCTGCTTGTCCCTTGGGAGACAATGCTATGGTGTTTATTATCCCACACACTGCAACCTGAGGCAAGCCTAATTTGACACTAAATATAAGCTGTAAGCTAGCCCAGAAACCTATTTAATATCTTTCTTATATTTTTAACTAAAATTCAGCTTCATCATTCCATCCTTTTATCAAAATTTTGATAACAACTACAGTCCTTGCTGAGTACATACGAAAACCATAAGCATCTCATCAGACAAATTAATAGTACACTAGTAACACAATCATTTCATAGTGGACAATCGTTCCTCAAGTCCCTCCAAACATTTTAAATGGCCACCAACCTCCCCCGGACGTGACACTAAGATACTACCATAGGACAGGAAAAGGATCATAAAAATTGCTCAGCCTTTATTCGGCTTCGCTTGGACTTCCCCGTGTGCTGGTGTAACTGGTTCATGCTTCTCTTGTGTGGCACTGCATTTGCAACATAACAATGCCTGTCACAAATATACTGTTTCCTAAAAATACACCAGTGCCTTGGTTGTGGCAAAAACAGGTAGATTTAACTGGCCTTTGCAGACCTCTTACTGTCTGTAGTCAGGATATCTTTGCTGCGCTTGTCATGTTTGACTTCAATCTTGTTTAAAAGGAGGTGTGTACCATCCTTTAAATGTGGGTTAGTCCACAAGCTTGCCATTCTGAAGAAAGTTCAGTCCATGTGGGCTGGGCCACCCCAGAATAAAGGGTGCATCAATAGCCCATAGTCCTTGTTTCCACAAACTGTTCACAGTCAATCAAATGTATCCAGCGACGATGATCTTCAATCTTTACAGCAGTTCATGTTGTTAGCAACACTTGGTTGTTCTTTTCAACACAATCTCAATTTCTTCTTGTCCCAGCACCATCATCGTATAGCTTTTATGGCCTTGGTCACTGGCTTCCAGCAAAAACTCCTCCAACCTGGGAATGTAGATCTGGCAAGACATGGGTTAATTGCCGTCCATACATAATTAGTTAATTGCCCAGGGCCTGTAAGTGGCTTCCCCCCACTCTCCAGGGGGTGGACACAGCAGCTTTTCCTGTATCAATCTTGTTCCCAGCTGAGTTTCTCCAGCACTTTTGTCTTCCTTTGATCCTTGTATCTCAGTTCCTTCTTAACACTTCCCTGTGAACTTATTCTTTAATCCAATTATATCCGAAGAGGCTCTCCCCACCTAAATATTAAATTCTCCAAATATGTTCTCTTCCCCAATCTACTTCCCTCAAACCCCCTTTTGTAAGTCATAAGACAAATTTTCATCTACCTAATTTCCCTCACACAGCACATGCTTCAACATCTTTTTGTTTGCTTGAAAACAGTAATCTTGCTTCATTTGCATTTTAAAAGACAACCTCTGTTATCATATCAAAACAATCTTTCCCAAAAGAACTCACTCAGAATCAGTAATCAATAATACATTTTCTTTTTCTCTGTAATTTTGACATTTCCAATCTCATTTAACACTTTAATCGGGAAGAGTCTTTTTTAAACTTGGTTCAAAAGATTTATAATCAACCAACACATTTTATCATTCGAGTATAGCTCCGCCCCCCATTCATGCCTGTTTCATAACGGAGCACACCATAAACTGTCTGTCCCATTTGCATTTTAAAGGACAAACTTCTTAAAGCGATACACAACTTTGCTCATTGCTTCAAATTTCACACATTCCACATAAAAAACATTGTTTTACAAGCAGTACATATACAAAAACATTGTTTTACCAGCAGTATATAATATTTCATCTTCAAAGACATCTCTTTGTAATTTACTTTCCCTTTTTCTGACAAGACTTCTGTTTACCAAAATCCTGGTTACCTAACCCTAATTGGACATTGATCCAGATCATGATTAGTCAGACTCCCTTTGACTTTTCAGTCTCCCTACCTTATCCTCATTTCTCCATCAAATTTTCCTTCATCCCCAATTTTTTTATAACATAGTTGCCTGTCAGAAAAAGGATTTACCTCCGGGGTAATTTTGTTTTGCAATCCCCATTGACTCTTTCCACCATCCCAGATGCCTGTGGGTGGTGTACACAGTGAAATTGCAGTTGAATATTACAATGTGCACATTTTTCCTTATTACTAGTGGCAATAAAATGAAGACCATTGTCTGAACTTATGACATTAGGTAGGCCAAACCTGGGAATAACTTCTCTTAACAACAATGTTACCATAGTTTCAGCAGTATTATTAGTGGTTGGTAGAGCTTCACTCCACCTGCTAAATAAATCTAAAATCACTAAGCAATATTTATAACACTGGGCCCTTGGCATTTCAATAAAATCAATCTGTATGCATTCAAACGATCGTGATGGCATTGGCGTCACCCCTGAGGGTATTTTAATTAGTTTGCCTGGATTATTTCGTTGGCAAATTTTACATTCATAGGCCTGCCACCACGTTTCCTTTGTTATCCTATCATTCCCTCCTTACCAGCATGGGTAAGACGAGTAAAAATGTATCGAATACACCAACTTGTCCAAGCGGGGTGTGCTGAATCAATGGCACAGCCCTCTTGTTTCCATAGTTATTATTATATATGAGAGGCGTCCCTCTGTAATGTACATACCTCCTTCATGTTTGGCAGGACCGTTCTATTTGCTAGCATCTGTTTATGTGCTGTCACTCCGCATTTGGATGTACAGGCTGCCTGTTTGGATACATTATCAGCAACTCATTGTCTTTTGCTATAGGGTCCCCAGCACCAGTGTGTGCAGAACATTTAACAATGACCAGCTGTTCTGGTAGCATCAATGCGTTAAACAAATTACGCACAGAAAGGCATTCCTGTGCTCCCAATCCTGGGGAGCTTTGTAAGGTCAGAACTTCAAGGTATAGGGATGTTACTGACGGAACTGTCCCAGGTAAAGATGCCATTGCTACTGGTAGGGCATAGGGAGGTGGACATCTCCCAAAATTATCTAACTCCTCATCTTCATTACCAAATAGGGTCGTCGTGCCAGACATGAAGTCTCCTCCAGAGGATTTACCAGTACTGGGTTTATTTTTTTCTAACCATCACCTGTTTCTCACCTCCTGTCTGTCTTTTAATTATTTCCTCTTGTTCCTCTGCCCACTGGCATTCTAGTTGCAATACGTTCCATCCTTTCCGAGTGCTATCCTTGTTTCTTAACTCTATCCCCTTCTTACATACAGCATTCATCCAACTTCAAACTCTATACTCTCCTCATGCTTCTTCACTGCGTCTGCGTCCCATGTTTTAATTCCTTTCTTCCATTCCTTTCCTGCCTTCCTTTCCCATATAATTGTCTCTACATTCCATGTTCCCCCTACTGGCCAGGCTTCATCCCCTAACCGTTTGGTCAACTTGTAACTTAACATTCTAAATTTCTTATTATACCTAGGATTCAAATAACACATATGTTGGACTGTTATCCAGAGCATTCCCCATAGATAGATAGAAAGAGAGAGAAAACAGACTTCTTAATTCCGAATCATTCCAAATTTATCAACTAGGCCGACTCGCTACTCGAGACCCCAGTTTCTCAATTTGGCTGATTTTTTAACCCTTTAATATACGACCCAAGTGTCTCAACGAAGCAGACCCGCTAACCAAGACCCCCGTTTCTCAACCTGGCAGACGTTTTATCCCTTAAAATAAGCCCCAAGTGTCTCAACGAAGCAGACCCGCTATCCGTGACCCCCGTTTCTCAACCTGGCAGACTCCTTAACTCTTAAAATAAGCCCCAAGTGTCTCAACCTGGCAGACGTTTTAACCTTAATATACAACACCTCACCCCCCCGTATCTCAACCCGACAAATCACGGATGTCTCAATGAGGCCGATGAGCCCTTAGTAGAGAGAGATAAAAAAGAGAAAACAAAGAGAGATAGAAAGAGAAACCGCTCCAGTCCTTCTTAAAAATATACACAAGCCCTTCTTAAAAATACATGCACAATTCTGTCTTAAAAATACATACACAATCCCTTCTTAAAAAAAAACCATATAAAGCCCAACTGGTCTTACCTTTGTCTGTTTCTAAGAACCTCGGCAGGGAACCAATTCAATATCTGATGAAGGATCACAGACGTTCCCGGGAGTTTCTAGGGAGTCGGTCTTACAAGGGGGCCGATAGAGCTCAGTTATCTCCCTTCCAATCCCGGCAACCTCTGCAACCTCTTGCACAGTCAGCCGTTGATGTGGTCCCAGCGAGGCCTGCATAACTACGCCAATGAAAAAGTTACTTTTATAACTACTAAACCAGGTTCGCTTCTTAATAAACAGACACCACACAAACTGTTTTGGTAGACCAGTTCAAAACTTTACTTAACATCGGCCGATGGAAGGGAGCAAGAATTCCAGCTAAGTGACCAATATAGACACTCGACTGTCCTCTGTTCCCTTCTCTGAACAACAGAATTACATTGCCTTAAATAGGGTTTTTTGTCCCCTTAGCACATTTCACAGACATTAGTCATGGTCAGAGGTACAGGAAAAGGTTTCCACAGAATGCATCACATCAAAGGCCTTTGTTTACATAGTACAAGATAACATTGGCCATTGGGTTTACGACATTTTATCTTTCCACTTCCCTGTTCCTCTCTCGTCCTTCATAAACATTGGCTATTTGGATAATGCCATTTTATCTTCACAGAGATCACCCTAGCTCTTTCGCTGCTTCATCGCTGTCATTTGGTCCTTCATAAACATAGGCCATTTGGTTTATGGCATCTTACTTCAAAGATGTGACTAGCTCTTTCTCTCTGCTTGTCCCTTGGGAGACAATGCTATGGTGTTTATTATCCCACACACTGCAACCTGAGGCAAGCCTAATTTGACACTAAATATAAGCTGTAAGCTAGCCCAGAAACCTATTTAATATCTTTTTAAAATATTTTTAACTAAAATTCAGCTTCATCAGACGTAGTGTACCTGGACTTTCAGAAAGCATTTGATAAGGTCCCACATAGGAGATTAGTGGGCAAAATTAGGGTACATGGTATTGGGGGTAGAGTGGTGACATGAATAGAGAAGTGGTTGGCAGACAGGAAACAAAGGGTAGGGATTAACGGGTCCCTTTCAGAATGGCAGGCAGTGACAAGTGGGGTACCGCAAGGCTCGGTGCTGGGACCGCAGCTATTTACAATATACATCAATGATTTGGATGAAGGGATTCAAAGTAACACGAGCAAATTTGCAGATGACACAAAGCTGGGTGGCAGTGTGAAATGTGAGGAGGATGCTATGAGAATGCAGGGTGACTTGGACAGGTTGGGGGAGTGGGCAGATGAAGTTTAATGCAGATAAATGTGAGGTTATCCACTTTGGAGCAAAAACAGGAAGGCAGATTACTATCTAAATGGTGTCAATTTATGAAAATGGTGTCATGAAATTCATGACAACGGGATCTGGGGGTCTTTGTACATCAGTCTATGAAAGTAAGCATGCAGGTACCAGGCAGTGAAGAAAGCTAATGGCATGTTGGCCTTTTTTAACTAGAGGAATTGAATGTAGGAGCAAAGAGGTCCTTCTGCAGCTGTACAGAGCCCTAGTGAGACCACACCTGGAGTATGATGTGCAGTTTTGGTCCCCTAATTTGAGGAAGGACATTCTTGCTATTGAGGGAGTGCAGCTTAGATTTACAAGGTTTATTCCCGGGATAGCGGGACTGTCATATGCTGAGAGAATGGAGCAGCTGGGCTTCTACACTTTCGAGTTTAGAAGGATGAGAGGGTTTCTCATTGAAACATATAAGATTGTTAAGGGCTTGGACATGCTAGAGGCTGGAAACATGTTCCCGATGTTGGGGGAGATCAGTGCTCGAAATTCACGGTTGCCCGGGTGCCCCAGACCACTCAAAGCACCGTCGGGCAACCTAAACACCGAGCCATTTTGTCCGGCTTGGCAACTAGATACTGGTTTGTACCGAAGATAGACACAAAAAACTCCGCGGGTCAGGCAGCATCTCTGGAGAAGAGGAACGCAACGTTTTGTGTCGGCGGAGACGGCTGTATTGCGTGGGAAAGATACTAGGTGCGGGGTGAGGAAGGGTCGCAGCGAATGATGGGCGCTGAACTGCGAGCGACAGCGGCTCATCTCCTCCTCCCGCACCCCGCCCGCCCTGATTAGGGTCGCTGCTTGCAAACCTGCTAACGCGCTTTAACCCCCCCCCCCCCCCCCGCACGCCGAGGCCGGGAGGAGGGAGGCGGTGGCGAGGAAATCCCAACGGCCAAGGCAGCGGGGCGATGTTGTCCGAGGAGCGCTGGCCTTCCTTCCTCCCCACCTCGCCCTCCTTCTCTCTCTCTCTCTCTTGTACCCCCCCCCCTTATCCTGGGACCCCTCCTCTCCATCCCACACTAATCCCCATTCCTGCCTCTATTCAGTCCTCACTGACATCCCCTGTGCTCCCCTCCCCATCTCCCCCCCCCAATCTATTCATCCTGCGCTATCACCCTATCCACCTCGCATTAATTCTCCTGCTACACCCCCCCCCATCCATCCTACACTGGTTCCCCAATTCACCCTGTACTTACCCCTTTCCCATCCATCCTGCACTTCTCCTCCATCCATCCTGTACTGATCCCCCATCCATCCTGTACTAATCCACGCATTCATCCCGTACTGACCCACCCTCCATTGACCCGGCACCATCCCCTCATTCATCCTGTAGTGATCCCTCATTCATCCTGCACAGACCCTCTGATCCACACTGTATTGACCCCCCGCCCCCATTCATCCTGCACTGATCTCTCCCCTCCCCCCCCCCCATCCATCCTGTACTGATTCTCCCATTCAAGAAGAATGGGGGGGAACAGTCTGAAGAAGGGTCTCGACCCGAAACGTTGCCTATTTCCTTCACCATAGATGCTGCCTCACCCACTGAGTTTCTCCAGCACTTTTGTCTACCCCCCATCGATCCCGTACTGAAGCCCCCGGTTCAACACCACTGACATCCCCCATGCTCTCCCCTCACAATTTTACCTACTCCAACCAACACGTACTAATTCACCTTCCTCAATCCATCCATTCTGCACCGACTGCCTTCTAATCTTCCCCCCCCCCCCCCCCCCCCCCGCCATCTATCCACCCCGCACTGATTCACACACACCCCCCTCCCTGACCCTATTGTCCTGGAAATCTCTTCTGAGCGAACATTGACTATGTTTGATAACGGAATGCAATCAAATGTGTTTTCCCAATGTTATTATTTGTTTTAATCCATAAAGATGGATTCATTATATTGTGAACACGTGAAACATTAAAACCGCAGTGTTCGATTGTTACTGCTACCGTTGACACGTTATTACAGAATTCATTTTAACAGCAAATCAATGCTCTTAATATGGAGTATCAGTACTGTTATTTAATGAGCAACATTCACAACTATATGACACAGGTTGATCATACGCTGAATAATCCAACCACATTTTTGTTTGGAAGTGGAAAGAACTAATAGAAATTGCATTCATTGCAACGTGTAAAAAGAGTTGAGATACTGTCTTATAATGTTGCTGCATGTCATTGTGGGATATATCATGTCTTGATTGTTGAATGTTTAGTTTGTGATTTTATTTGAAGCAGAAATAACATGTGAATGCTTCATTGAGTATAATTCCGACTGGTAACTACGCACTTCGTCCGAGCACATTATCGCACGCGTCATGCAAGCCATCTTAAATGACCACCTAAACTTTCATTTGGCAACCAAAAAAGTGGCCAAGTTTGCCCAGCTGGCAACAGGGAAAAAAAGTTAAGCGAGAGACTTGGGAGTTCAGAACCAGGGGCCACAGTTTAAGAATAAGGAGAAAGCCATTTAGAACGGAGATGAGGAAACACTTTTTTCTCACAGAGAGTTGTGAGTCTGTGGATTTCTCTGCCTCAGAGGGCGGTGGAGGCAGGTTCTCTGGATGCTTTCAAGAGAGAGCCAGATAGGGCTTTTAAAAATAGCCAGGGGATATGGGGAGAAGGCAGGAATGCGGTACTGATTGGGGATGATCAGCCATGATCACATTGAATGGCGGTGCAGGTTCGAAGGGCCAAATTGACCTCCATCCTTGCCTCTTCCCCCTCTCTGATCATAAGCTTATACGGTTCACCATCCCTTCTCCGACACCTCGCCCCCGCTTCCTCCGAGAAATCACCAGTAATCTAAAATCCATTGATCCCCACCATCTCTCTGACCTGCTCTCCACCACACTCCTCCTGGACTCAACCCATATCTCACCTGATGATCTCACAAACCATCTCAACTCCACCTTGTCTACCTCCCTCAACACTCTGGCCCCCCTCAAAACAAGAACCATAACTTTCAACACATCTTCACCCTGGTACACACCTGCACTTCGTAAACTGAAACAGACTGGTCGCCGACTTGAACGACTCACAAAGAAATCATCTCTCACAGTCCACCTTGAAGCTTACAAACTCCACCTCACTGACGACAAAGATGCCCTCATTGCTGCAAAATCTGCCTACCTCTCCTCCATATTCACCGATCCCTGCCTAAACCACAGAACCCTCTTCTCCACAGTGGGCAACCTCCTCAAGCCTCGAGCCAACACTCTCCCTACCTCTACTCTGGTTCTCTCCAACTCATTCCTCCTTCAGAGCCTTCAGAGACCCTTCTTCAGAGTCAGGGGAGGGAATTGAGAGATATGAAAAGGTACATAGAAAAAAATGAATAAACGCTATGCAAAAAGACAAATCAAAGCCAGCAATGATGATCAAGGATAGTTGGAGCCCACAATGGTCCATTGTTGGCTGTGGAGAAGGTGATAACGAGTGATAGAAACAGTAAAACTCAGCAGGGCGACAATGAAACTAGTATGACAAGTAGGGTGGGGGAAGGATGAAGACGGGATGCAAGGGTTATTTGAGAAATCGCTGGTTTGTAAGCTGCCCAAGCAAAATATGAGATGCTTTTCTTCCAATTAGCGTTTCGCCTCACTGACAGTGGAAGACGCCCAGGACAGGACAGAAAGATCAGTAAGGGAAAGGGATGGGGAGTTAAAAGTATTTAGCAACCAAGAGATCGCATAGAGCAAGACTGAGAGAAGATATTCAACGAAACGATCGACGATATGTAGGAGTCCACACCTAGAACAGTGGATACAGTCGATGAGGCTGGTGGAGGTGGAAGTAAATCCCTGCCTCATTTGAAAGGACTGAGGTTTCATCTCCAGCTGTTATAGGGGAATGTACCTGGGAAGGGGGTGGTGTGAGTGGGAATGGATGAGTTAAGGGCCTGTCCCACGAGCATTCGACCTGCATGCGGCAAACGCGACCAAACCGGAAGCGGGGACCGCGCGGGGGTCGAGTGATCCCCGTACAGGGCCGGTCCCACCAGCATGCTCCTGCATGCGGCGAGCGCGACCAAACTAGAAGCGGGGGCCGCGTGGAGGTCGAGTGAGTGACGTGAAGTTCAAGCGAAGTCCGCGCGTGACTTACGGCGCCAAGATGCTGCGTACGGCGTCGAGACGCTGTGCACGCCCGACAGGCCGTTGCAGCGTGGAATTTTTGAACACGGCCAGTTTTTCAGAGCCCCGCGTGATGTCGGGACCAGCTCCGCTCAACTATATACGGCTCCGGCGATCGAAGTGGGACCGGCCCCGCGAGGCCGTACGGCTCGAGCGACCACGTTAGGTCGCGCTTGCCGCATGGAGTCGCATGCTCGTGGGACAGGCCCTTTAGACCTTGTCCTGCACCTCTCTTCTAGCTTTCTCTCCTGCCCCACCACAATCAGTCTAAAGAATGGTCCCGGCACGAAACGGGACAATTCTATCCATGTTCTGCAGAGATGCTGCCTGACCCGCTAAGTTACTCTGTCGTGTCGGTGGGGGCACTGCAAGCCGGCGCCCTGTCAGCAGCGTGTCTGTTTTTTTCCCAACATTTTTTGTTTTTTTTAGTATGTTTTAAAGTATGTTTTTTATGTTTTTTTGTGTGGGGGGGCAAGGGGGAAACCGTTTTGGTCGCCTCCTCCATGGAGAGGCGACTTTTTCCAGGTTGCCTCCCCCGTGGCCTAACAACGAGGATCGGGCGGCCTTTCCCGGAGACGCGTCCGGGGCTCCAGCGGCGGGCACAGCGTGGACTCTCGGCGTGGAGCAAGCGAGCCCTCGCTGGAGGGGAGCGCTCCGTTTCGCTGGCCCGCGGTAGCCGGCAGCCCTGAAGTCTGCAGAGTTTCAGCTGGTGCGGTGTCCGCAGCCCTGGATCCCTCGTGGGGGACCCGGGAGAAGAAGGAGCTTCCACCGCCAGCCCGCGGCCAATTTCTACCGCGGACCCGGCGTGGACTTACCATCACCCCTAGAGGGGAGCTTCGACCGCCGGGTCTGCGGTCTGCGGTGCTTCTGGCTGTGGCGGCCTACACCAACCTAAAGCCGCGGTCTCCGGTGGGGTAGAGCCGATCCTGGACTGACTCTGGACTCTGGTCCCGACCACGGGGGGAAATGGAGGAGGACTGGCCAAATTTTGTACCTACCACCACAGTGATGAATGCTGTGGTGGATGTTTGTGTCACATTTTTATTGTGTATTGTGTGTTCTTTCTCATTGTACCGCTGCTGACAAATTAATTTCACTTGCATGTGCAATGTGACGAATAAAATGTATTGTATTGTATTGTAATACTTTGTTGTTCTCCAATTTTGTCTTAACCTGCTGAATATTTCCAGCATTTTCTGATTTACTTTATCTTGCCTTCTTTTCTGCAAATAACTCCCTTAGTCATTTAGTACTTTAACCTTGCCAGGAAATTGTAAAAGGAGAATATTTTGATCATTCATCTGCCTTCTCTTTAATTATAATTTATTTTGCTATATACTGTGCCCTCAATAATGTTTGGGACAAAGACCCATCATTTATTTATTTGTCTTTGTACACCACAATTTGAGATTTGTAATAGAAAAAAAATCACATGTGGTTAAAGAGCTTTCTGTCTCTCCCTTCGGGGGAATGCGACTTTTTGTCGTATCCCCCTTCTCTTCCCCCGTCTGCGCTGAGGCCTAATGGCGGAGCTGGCGGCCTCCAACCTGCGACCGACCTCGAGGGTCCGGAGGTAGAGCCAGCCAGGACTCACCAACGCGAGGCTGGCCGTCTTCGAGCTGTGGCGACGTCCGGGTAGCGGCACGACTCGGCGCTCCGGTGAGGGTGGACGGTGCGGAGCTGAGACACTCCTGTGCGGCCGGCACGGCTACCGGCTGGAAGGTGCTTCCGTGGGGGCAGCCCGGTGCGGGGCTGAGACGCTGCCTTGTGGGCGGACCGGCTACTGGCTGGAAGGTGCTCCCGTGTGAGCAGCCCGGTGCGGGGCTGAGACGCTGCCTTGTGGGCGGCCCGGAGCGGAGATGGTGCTACGGCGGCTGAGGCGGCGGCGACCTGGATCCTGGGCTCGGCCGCGGGCCGGTGGAGGACAATGTCGGGAGCTCGCAGGTCACAGGCTGGTGCCTGTTTTCCGGAGCACCCGTTGCAACAGCTGCGGGCAGCTTCGACCACCCCCCGGGCCGCCATCGCCCGGTGGGGTATCGCCTCGGCGCAGAGGGAGAAGAGGAGGGAAGAGACAGTAACTCTAAGACTTTTGCCTCCATCACAGTGAGGAGGTGTTTGGTGAACTCACTGTGGTGGATGTTAATTTGTGTTTATTGTGTTTTGTTATTATTACATGTATGGCTGCAGGCAACAGCATTTCGTTCAGACCGAAAGGTCTGAATGACAAATAAAGGATTCATTCAAGTGCACGTCAGATTTTATTAAAGGCCATTTTTATACATTTTGGTTTCACCATGTAGAAATTACGGCTGTGTTTATACATAGTCCCCCCATTTCAGGGCACCATAATGTATGGGACACATGGCTTCACAGGCATTTGTAATTGCTCAGGTGTGTTTAATTGCCTCCTCAATGCAGGTACAAGAGTGCTCTCAGCGCCTAGTCTTTCCTCCAGTCTTTCCATCACCTTTGGAAACTCTTATTGCTGTTTATCAACATGAGGACCAGTGTTGTATCAATGAAAGTCAAATAAGCCGTTACGAGACTGAGAAACAAGAATAAAAGTGTTAGAGATATCAGCCAAACCTTATGCTTACCAAAATCAACTATTTGGAACATCATTAAGAAGAGAGCACTGGTGAGCTTGCTAATCGCAAAGGGACTGGCAGGCCAAGGAAGACCTCCACAGCCGATGACAGAAAAATTCTCTCTTATAAAGAAAAATCCCCAAACACCTGTTCGACAGATCAGAAACATTCTTCAGGAGTCAGGCAAGAATTTGTCAAAGACCACTGTCCGCAGAAGACTTCATGAACAGAAATACAGAGGCCACACTGCAAGATGCAAACCACTGGTTAGATGCAAAAATAGGATGGCCAGATTACAGTTTGCCAAGACGTACTTAAAAGAGTAACCACAGTTCTGGAAAAAGGTCTTCTGAACAGCTGAGACGAAGATTAACTTATATCAGAGTGATGGCAAGAGCAAGGTATAGAGGAGAGAATGAACTGCCCAAGATCCAAAGCATACCACTTCATCTGTGAAACACGGTGGTGGGGGTGTTATGGCCTGGGCATATATGGCTGCTGTGAAGGTACTGGCTCACTTATCTTTGATGATACAACTGCTGATGGTAGTAGCATAATGAATTCTGAAGTGTATAGACACATCCTATCTGCTCAAGTTCAAACAAATGCCTAAAATCTCATTGGCTGGCATCCTACAGCAAGACAATGATCTCAAAACTACTGCTAAAGCAACAACGGAGTTTTTCAAAGCTAATAAATGGTCAATTCTTGAGTGGCCTAGTCAATCACCCCATCTGAACCCAATTAAGAATGCCTTTTATATGCTGAAGAGAAACTGAAGGGTACTAGCCGCCAAAACAAGCATAAGCAAAAGATGGTTGTAATACAAGCCTGGCAGAGCATCACCAGAGAAGACACCTCGCAAATGGTGATGTCCATGAATTGCAGATGTCAAGCAGTCATTGCATGCAAAGGATATGCAACAAAATACTAAACAGGACAACTTTCATTTTCATGACACTGCTGTGTCCCAAACATTATGGTGCCCTGAAATGGGGGGGGGCTACGTGTAAACACTGCTGTAATTTCTACATGGTGAAACCAAAATGTCCTTTATTAAAATCTGACAATGTGTACTTTAACCACATGTGATTTTTTCTATTACAAATCTCAAATTGTGGAGTACAGATGCAAATAAATAAATGATGGGTCTTTGTCCCAAACATTAGGGAGGGCACTGTATGTGCACACAAAATATCTTGTGTTTCATTTTTTGGGGTATATTTTCTATTAATGATCTTTCACAATTTTCTGAACTTTACCAATTCTGTGTGAATACTAATTCTCGTTGACTGGTATGAATCTGAAATTTATCATAATTTTCTGTTTCATTGGAGTTGTGACCTTTTATCAATTAGTGAGCCGTGGCCTTCTGTGGACAAGGTATATGATGCAAAGTTTTAAGATAATTCATCTCTGAAGCAAGCTCGTCACTCAGTTACAGTTCTTCCAAAAGATTTCCATAACTAGCCACTTGGGTTTGGATCAGATTTCATTGTGCTGGAATGACAGGTGCTGACTGAAATACTGGATACCTGATGCAAGTGTTTATTTCAAAAGAAAAGGCACAAGATAAATTTAGTCCATATTTATTTAAAAATAACCTGGTAAAGCAGAAGAGATGTGATGGTTACCTTTTGTTCTATAGTTTATGAACTCTTATGTTCTCAGGCCCCACATTAAATGAACATGTTAAAGGAAAGAAACATCAAAAACTTCTGAGTGTGAGGAATACGAGGAAATCGCAGCAAGAGAAGAGCGTGTTTGTGAGTGGTTTCCAAAAAGGCACGTCCAATTTGGAGATCACAGATTACTTTCAGAACTTTGGCCCAGTTGCAAGTGTGATAATGGACAAAGACAAAGTAAGTCAAAAATGGAGATAATTTCAGTATGATCTAAATTATTCTAACAATTGGTGGTATATGGAAAGAGCTGCCAGGTGAGGTAGCTGAGGCAGGGACTATCCCAATGTTTAAGAAACAGTTAGACAAGTACATGGATAGGACATGTTTGGAGGGATATGGGTCAAACACAGGCAGGTGGGACTCGTATAGCTGGGACATGTTGGCTGGTGTGGGCAAGTTGGGCTGAAGGACCTGTTTCCACACTAATGGAGCAGATTCCACATTTGGAGGGAAAATAAGTGCTATATAAAATGAAAAAAATCTTATGCGTTTTTGCTACCAAAGAAAACTTAATTGTTCAGAGTGTCAGTTGTGGAAATGTGAATTAGAATAAAACTATAATACTGCAGGTATTGAAAAGATTTGGATATTTTGACTATTATTTTCGCCCGTAATCATCATAAATTTAAAGAGTGAAAAAACACCAAAGGGTTTTGAAATATCTGCCATGGACAGGAAAGGTGATGTCCATGAATTGCAGATTTCAAGCAGTCATTACAAAGGATATGCTACAAAATACTAAACATGACTACTTTCATTTACGTGACATTGCTGTGTCCCAAACATTATGGTGCCCTGAAATGGGAGGACTATGTATAAACACTGCTGTAATTTCTACACGGTGAAACCAAAATGTATAAAAATGGCCTTTATTAAAATCTGACAATGTGCACTTTAACCACATGTGATTTTTTTTCTATTGCAAATCTCAAATTGTGGGGTACAGAGGCAAATAAATAAATGATGGGTCTATGTCCCAAACATTATGGAGGGCACTGTATAAGTGTGGCAAATATTGGTGGGATATTGGGAGAGAAAAAAAAAGAAGAATCTTAAGAGATATAAATGGTCTGATAAAGCAATCTTCCTTATGTGTAGGAAGGAATTAGATTCTGGTTTAAACTGAAGATAGACACAAGCTGGACAAAATCAGTGGGTTAGGCAGCATCTCTGGAGAAAACGAGCAGGTGACGTTTCAGGTCTAGATGCTGCCTAACCCGCTGAGTTACTCCAGATTTTTGTGTCTATCTTCCTTACCTCTGCTACAGATACAACTCCATGCTGTAGTTGAACCCATTTCTTTGACAGCTGCTCTCACCTTGAAAATTTCCTTTCTGAGCCACAAGAGGGATTCTTCTTGGCTTCAGCTGTGACCCAACAACCCTTTCCCTATTTTGTTCTGCTAGATGACGCCTTCTATTTAAGAATTTTGTAATTGAAGTTACACAAAACCACTGATTTGAATGTAATTTATTAACCTATTGGAAAAGTTTGTGATTTATCAACAGTGCAATAGTTTTCTTAGGCAGGAATTATATGCAATTGTTGAGATGGAAAGTGATAAAGAAGTGGAAAAAGTGTTTATCCCACGGCACTCCATAAACGGTCAGAAACTACGAGTGAAGCGCAGAGAGTATAAGGAATTCAAATATTCCGAAGAAAAAGCAGGATCCTGGGGAAAAGCAGTTCATCGATTTTGAAGAATTGTCTCAGGCTCTCTGCCAAGCAATTGATGTAAGTATTGCTCTGAGTAGATGTGTAAATCTTTGGAATATAATATTTTTGGATTATAATGCATGAATTGGAATGCATGACCCTACCCCCCCCCCAATTTCCCCATTGTTCTTTACCTGGCCAGATTGACGAAGGAAAGGAAATTTGAAAGGCACGATTTGAAATTTATTTCATCTGATTAAGAAAAAGGTGGTTTGAATAGTTTCCTGGTTGGAAAGAAGAAAATGTATTTAAAAGGGTTTTTCAAATTGTAGTTTTTAATATGGTAAAATAGTAGCAACTACTCTGGGCACACTCCTCATCTGCTGCATAACAGTGCTGTTGGGTTGCTGTGTGGAACATAGCCATATTCCAAATGAAACCAGGCATTTAATCATTTTGTGAAATATGTAGTCGAAAATTTAGATGCTAGATGGGGTCGCGTCTGTCAATATATTCAATTCTTTGCTGTATTCCCCATGCATGGTGGAACTCAAATTTACTGAGATTTATGGTAGAAAAATCTCAATATTTGCCAGTGAAATTTGGTCAGTTCATTATTTCCAATTTGATTTTGTGCTCAATATTGTTCTGTCCACCAATATTACCAGGTATTAAAGAGTTATCTTCTTTGCAAAACAAGTAACAAGCAAAATTAAACAGATATAGGTAATCCGTTCATCTGAGCTTAATCTCACTTTTTATCTTTTGTGTCGACTTCTCAATCCCATTGTTTAAAAGGGGATTTAGGGCTGCAGGAAAGAAAGGTAAATTCATTTTATTTGTATATCTGTTTTATGTTTTTAATGAATACTGTGATTTCACATTTTTAAAAGCTGAAGCAGCTATCATTTTAATTTTTTTCAATTACATTTTAACGGTTAGACCTTTCATCAACCTATATCCAAATTTGTTAGCAGATAATCTTGTATATAGAACATGGAACAGGCCCTTCAGCATACTATGCCTGTGCTGAACATGATGTCAAGCTAAACTAATCTCACCTGCCTGCACATTATCCATATCCCTCCTTTCACTGCATATCCATATGCCTATCTAAATGCCTCTTAAATGACATTATAACTGGCACGTTATGGAGTGAAGTTAAAAGCACAGCTTACCCCTCTGCAGTCTACTGACTTTGGGACATCTGCACTGCAGTGGTGAATTTCTCATGAAAAAAGTTACAGAGAAGCTTCATGAAGATGTTGCTAGGACCCAAGGGTATAGGGAGAGATTGGGCAGGTTAGGACTTTATTCCTAGCATAGAGGTTGAGGGGGTCATCATATATTGATGTATAAAATCTTAATAAGTAGAATGTACAGTGTCTTCTTCACAGGGTAGAGGAATTATGAACGAGAGGGCATAGAGGGGAAGATTTAATAGGAACCTGTGGAGCAACTTTTTAACACAAAGGTTGGTGGGTATATGGAACAAGCTGTCAGAGGAAATAGTTTGTTCAGGTGGAGTAATAACATTTAGAGGACATTTTTACAGGTGCATGTATAGGGAAGATTTAGAGGGCTTTGAGCCAAATGCGGGCAAATGGGACTAGCTTAGAAACATGCCCTTCGACCCACCGGGCCGTGCCGACCAGCGATCTCTGCACATTAACACTATCCCACACACACTAGGAATAATTTACATTTATACCAAGCCAAGTTACCTACATACCTGTATGTCTTTGGAGTGTGGTAGGAAACCGAAGATCTCGGAGGAAACCCACGGGGAGAACGTACAAATTCCGTACAGACAGACCCGTAATCGGGATCGATCCCAGGTCTCCGGCACTGCAAGTGCTGTAAGGCAGCAGCTCTTAACGCTGCACCACCGTGCCTGCGGCATCTTTATGGGCATGGACGATTTGGACCGAAGAATCTGTTTCTATGCTGTACATTTGGATAAAACGGAACAATTCTTTTTTTTTTTGATTTCTTTCAAATCTAATAAATAAAATGTTGCTCTTTGCAAGGCATTTGGTCAGTTAGTGACTGGAGCCAGGAACAAAGTTGGTTTTACAAATTTTCAAATCAGGAAATACACTACAAAATATAACAAAAAAACAGTAATCAATAGGGTTTAAATAGCAAAATATGAAAATAAATGAAAGGTAATAATAATAATAATGGATGGGATTTATATAGCGCCTTTCTAATACTCAAGGCGCTTTACATCGCATTATTCATTCACTCCTCAGTCACACTCGGTGGTGGTAAGCTACTTCTGTAGCCACAGCTGCCCTGGGGCAGACTGACGGAAGCGTGGCTGCCAATCTGTGCCTACGGCCCCTCCGACCACCACCAATCACTCACACACATTCACACACATTCAAAAATAACATTCTTGTTTTCACTTAATTTCCAATGAAGATTCTTTTGCAGAACATCTCAATCTGCTTTGCATGAATGAACAAATCTTCCCATGACTCCGGTAATCCGGAGGAGGCTCTGTCCTGAACGGCTGCCTGTCCTGCAGCTGTCCGTTTTTTCCCCTTCTTTTTTATTATTTTTAGTTTGTTAAGTGTACAGTCAGGGGGTCTAAATCTTTTATGGTGGGGGGGAAGGGGGAAACTGCTTTTCTAAGTCCCTACCTGGTCGGAGGGGTTGCCTTCCTCCGAGCAGCGTCTTCGACCTGTCCTCGCGGCCTACCAGCGGGTCCTGGAGCGACGTTTCCCTGAGGGGACCTGGCCAGAACATCGGCTTTGGTGGCGGCGCAGAACGTCGGCATTGGCGGCGGTGCAGAACATCGGCTTTGGCGGCGGCGCAGCGCTGGAGCTCTGTCGTGGAGCGGGCGATGCCTTTCCTGGGTCGCCGCGCTGGAACTCCAGTATGCTTGGTACCGCCGAGGAAAACATCGTGGAGCCGCGGTTCTGCGGAGCGGCCAGCTGCGACGTTGAACTTACATCTCGCCGAGATCACCAGTGTGCGGAGCTCCGTCTGGCGTGGTCTGTTGGCTTGGAAGCCGCAGGCTCCGGTGGGAAGGCGGCCGTTCCTGGCACCCCAAGCTGCTGGGGGTTCTCCCGACGCAAGGAGTACCATCACCCAGCGAGAACATCGGGCGCCGTGGCGGTGACTGTGGAGGCCTCAATAGGCCCGACTATGGGTGGACAAGAGGATGGGGACTGGACTTTGTGCCTTCCCCCACAGTGGGAATCACTGTGGGGGGATGTTTTGGTGTTGAATTTCTTTATGAATACTGTGTTGTATTTTTATTAGTGTGCTGCAAGGACATCAGAATTTCCCCTGAATAAGGGGATTAATAAAGTAATCAATCAATCAAAGTGGACAGGGATTTTTGTTTTAAATCCACTGACTAAAGAGAAACCTATTCAGCCATCACATTGAGATAAATTATTTACTCATAGAGTCATACAGCACGGAAACAGGCCCTTTGACCCAACTTGTCTGTGCCGGCCAATATGCCGCTTCTAACCTAGTCCTCGCCCATATCCCTCTAAACCTTTCCTATCCATGTACCTGTCCAAATGCCTTTCAGATGCTTTAATACTACCTACCTCAACTATTTCAGGGAGCTTGTTCCATATACCCACACCTACTTTATTTTCTATATAAAATTGAAGTTATTGATTTATATTCTTGTTCAGAATAAAAACAACAATACATTGTGTAACAGGTTGATGAACAATTGAAGAAGTTGTTGGAGATTTTTGAGTTTACAGACAATGAAAGAATGCTTAGGAAACTGATTGTGTCGTTATTACAGGAGGTCTTTTCAGAATTCTTTCCAGGTAAGTGCTCTATTTATCTTTATTTTTGCCTGATCTGTAATAATTATTTTGTACTATGGATGTGGATCAAAGTGGCGAACATTAATGCTCCTTGTTCAATTTGTATGTTAAGAACAACGAGTTAAGACCAACATAAATTATTCCCCACAATGGGGAAAGATTGGGGAAGGGAAAGTGGAAAAAGCACGGGAAAAGAACGGGGGGGGGGGGGGGGGGGAAGAGAAAGGTTTTGGAGGGAGTCCTGAAAGAAAGGGAAATAAAATGTAAGGAAGAAGGGACTGAGAGGAGAAGTGTGGGTAGAGTAAAATTCATCTGATATTATATCCATTTTCCGATATAATTTTTCTTACCTGATATTTAACCTACAAAAATGGAGACCAGGGTTGGTTCCAAGTTGATTAATTCCTGGATGCAGAGGACTTGACGCACGGAGCCGCTCAATCCATCTGGAAGACATCCGTCACTTCCGGTATATGTTATTAATGCTAGAAACGCGTACTTTCCTACTTGTTAAAAACCGCGAAAATGTTGAATTTTTGTACTGAAAATAATTGTGGGAGTCGGGGTAAGTGTGAGAGACATGTACCCAACTTTAGAATTCCAAAAGTGAAGCGAAATGAAGGTATAGAGAAGCGAGAGCTGAAGGGACAACAGCAGCTAAAGTGCTTGGCCGAGCAGATATCGGAAATTGAAAATATTGGGAATTATCGCGTTTGCTCACTGCATTTCATCAAGTAAGGCATTATTTGTGTTTTTTCTTGATTCCTTTGGTATCTAAAAATTCTCAGAAGTGATAAATCTGGCTGTAATTTTTTCTTCAGATGCGTTTTCATTTTGTATGTAAAAACCCACTTGGGAACCATGGGCGTTTAAAAAAATTACAGCCAGATTGATCACTTCTGAAACTTTTTAGATGCCAAAGGAATCAAGAAAAAACAGAAATAATGCCTTAGTTGATGAAATGCAGTGAGCAAACGGCCAATGTTCACCAAGCACTCTGGCTGTTGTCCCTTCAGCTCTCGCTTCTATCTACCGTCATTTCTCCTCACTTTTGGAATTCTGAAGTAGGCTAAATGTCTCACACGCTTATCCCGATTTCCATAATTATTTACAGCGCAAAAATTGACAATTTCAGCGGGTTTTAACGGGCCCACTACGCTGGAAACAATGGTAAATGCCTACCTGCAGTTCATCGCGTGTAATCCATTTGGAGTAGCGTAGCAACAGTACGGGTAATGGGTCGTGACCCGACTGCCGTGAAACCTCCCTATACTTGATTTGGCTCTTAGATTTGAATATAGCTTGGGTGACTCTACCTGGTATCAACACCAAGTGTTCAGTGCACTGAGCCCCAATGTGCAAAGTTGTTCTTAGTCTGCCAACAATGCGAATTGGCATTAATCTTAGATGAACATTTGATGCATGTGATTTTTATACACTGCATGCTCAATGTTATACCTGATTAAGGTTGGTTTTTACTACGGCAGCTCATAGACATGCTCATTTTTCAATGAACACTTAAAGTGAGGAGATTCTTATACCAGCAGGGATAAATTGAAACCAAGTTTTCTGGATTGAAAATATGATTTAACCATTCACACGGTACAATGTATTTGCCAAGGATTACTTCAGTTGGTAGAGTTTATTTCATTCACACGGTGCTTAATTTTAGTTTTTTCTGAAGGATTTTCTTTCTATAAAATGTATAGCTAGAACATGCAGTATAATGTGGATAAATGTGAGGTTATCCACTTTGGTGGTAAAAACAGGAAAGCAGACTATTATCTAAATGGTGGCCGATTAGGAAAAGGGGAGATGCAGCGAGACCTGGGTGTCATGGTACACCAGCCATTGAAAGTAGGCATGCAGCAGGCAGTGAAGAAAGCGAATGGTATGTTAGCTTTCATAGCAAAAGGATTTGAGTATAGGAGCAGGGAGGTTCTACTGCAGTTGTACAGGGTCTTGGTGAGACCACACCTGGAGTATTGCGTACAGTTTTGGTCTCCAAATCTGAGGAAGGACATTATAGCCATAGAGGGAGTGCAGAGAAGGTTCACCAGACTGATTCCTGGGATGTCAGGACTTTCATATGAAGAAAGACTGGATAGACTTGGCTTATACTATCTAGAATTTAGGAGATTGAGAGGGGATCTTATAGAAATGTACAAAATTCTTAAGGGGTTGGACAGGCTAGATGCAGGAAGATTGTTCCCGATGTTGGGGAAGTCCAGGACAAGGGGTCACAGCTTAAGGATAAGGGGGAAATCCTTTAGGACCGAGATGAGAAGAAACTTTTTCACACAGAGAGTGGTGAATCTCTGGAACTCTCTGCCACAGAGGGTAGTTGAGGCCAGTTCATTGGCTATATTTAAGAGGGAGTTAGATGTGGCCCTTGTGGCTAAAGGGATCAGGGGGTATGGAGAGAAGGCAGGTACGGGATACTGAGTTGGATGATCAGCCATGATCATATTGAATGGCGGTGCAGGCTCGAAGGGCCGAATGGCCTACTCCTGCACCTATTTTCTATGTATCTATGTAACATGAGAACCTAACAGCAAGTGACCTATTGCGTTTTTATACTTAGGTTGTAAAATCTTGCCCTTTGGGTCATCAGTGAATGCGTTCGATATCCATGGCTGTGACATGGATCTCTTCCTGGATCTTGAAAATACAAAGACTTACCAGGCGAATGCAAATGCCGCAGTTGAAACTGAGGTATATTTTACCTTTCTTCTTTGAGGAATCTGGTAGTATTTGACCAGTGTTCAAAAACACAGGATTAGAATTTATTGTGCACATTCCATTCCAGTTATTGTGTACATTCCATATTTAATCCTTTTAAACGTGGTTACCCAAAAGAGTATTGCCCCAAAAGCACACCATCGCCTCTACTAAGCACACCATCGCCTCTACTAAGCGCACTATCGCCTCTACTAAGCACATCATCGCCTCTACTAAGCACACCATCGCCTCTACTAAGCACATCAACGCCTCTACTAAGCACACCATCGCCTCTACTAAGCACACCATCGCCTCTACTAAGCACACCATCGCCTCTACTAAGCACACCATCGCCTCTACTAAGCACATCAACGCCTCTACTTCCTTAGAAGGCTTAGGAAGTTCGACATGTCCCCTACTAGTTTTTCCTCCTAAGGGTGGCGCCGTTGAGTATGGCTGCCCCGACTGCAGCTGTTCGTCCTTTCATGCTTTCTTTTATTTTTAGTTCATCAAAAAGTTTTGTTTTGGAGGTCTTATAGTCTTTTTTATGTGGGGGATGGGGGGGGGGGGAGGTGAAGGGGGAAACTGTTTTTCTCAGTCACTACCTGGTCGAAGATGCGTCTGTCCTCCGAGCCGCATCTTTGCCCCCTCCTCGCGGCCTACCATCTGAATTAGCACGGCCTTTCCTGCCGGAGACCGACCAGAGCTTCAGCTTCAGCAGCGGCGCAGCACTGAAGTACCACCACGGAGCGGGACAATGCCATACCGGGGCCGCCGAGTTGGAGCTCCGGAGTGCTGGGACTGCCGACTTAAACACCGTGGAGCTGTGGTCTGCAGAGCTTCCAGCCACGGGCGGCGCTGACTTTAATATCACGAAGTCCTGGGATCTTTCGCCGACGATTGCCGTGTTGGAGCTCCGCCCAGCTCGGCCTGTGGACTTTGGAAGCCGCGGTCTCCAGTAGGAAGTGCCCGATCGGAACTCCAACCTGCTGAGAGTGATCTTCCATCATCCGGCGAGAGGGCCTGAGCATCAGGGCGCCGTTGCGGCGACTGTGGAGGCCTCAATAGGCCGTGATCACGGGTGAACATAGAGGAGGATAACTGATCTTTTGTTGCCTTCTCTCACAGTGGGAAACGTTGATTCCGCTGTGTGGGAATGTTCGTGTTAAATTGTATTGTGTATTGTGTTCTTTTTATTTGTATGGCTGTATGGCAACCCAAATCTCGCCGTACCAATTGGTACAGTGACAATAAATGTAAACTTAAACTTGAACTTGAACAACTCTCACCAACTTCCACAGATGCACCACAGAAAACATTTTATCAGGATGCATTACAGCCTGGTTTGGGAACAGCTCCATCCAAGACCGCAAGCGAATTGTGGCCACAGCCCAGACCATCACACAAACCAACCTCCCTTCTATTCACTCCATTTATAACTCGCGCTGCCTCGACAAGGCCAGCAGCATAATCACGGACGAGTCGCAGCCTGGCCACTCCCTCTTTCCCTCTCCCATCAGGCAAAATATATAGAAGTGAGAAAACGCACACCTCCAGATTCAGGGACAGTTTCTTCCCAGCTGTTATCAGGCAACTGAATCATCCTACCACAACCAGAGAGCAGTGCTGAACTACTGTATACTTACAGTGTTGAATCAACTTACTTCAATCAACTGGTGACCCTCCGACTATCCTTAATCAGACTTTACTTTGCACTAAACGTTATTTCCTTATCATGCATCTCTACACTGTTAATGGCTCAATTGTAATCATGTATTGTTTTTCTGCTGACTGGATCGCACGCAACAAAAGCATTTCACTACCTCGGTACATGTGACAATAAACTAAACTAAACTAAAGAGTCTTAATGTTTTCAATTTGAACTGACAATGAAGAAACATTGCAGAAATTAGTGATTCTAAGAAAAAGATATGTTTGAATATTTTACAAATGTAATTCAGATGAAGTATGGCTAGTTGTTCCACTGAGGAAAAGAAATGGAATTTTAATAGTAAGCCCTGCTGTTCCAAATATGAGTCCAATAAAATAAATCGCAATATCAATGTTGCAGAAAAGATACTGTTGCAATACCTTCCTTTTTGTAAAAGTTTTCTGAATTATAATTTCCTGAGTAAAGCTGTTTTGAAATTAAACTGATTTTCACTTGTAGAAAGTGTCACTTAATCGAGAGACAAATGTTACTAGATTTTTTATGTGGTTACTTCATCATAATTCTGCTGTAACCCTTTGATTCAATTAATCAGAACAGGAGTAACCATAATAAATTTATATGCTGAGGCAATAGATTCTAGACGCATTTGCTCTGGAGTCAAAACTTGGGATTTCTCCAATGGTTTTAACTGTTTCATCGCTTGCTAAATATTAATATATTTCAGCCACAAAAGTTCTAAAAAATGAGAAACCCTGGTAGAAGGCCAAAGAGTATGATTTGAGAATTAATAAGACTTACAGAATCAATCCAAATAACGTGTTTTATCTTGTTGCAGAGGGATACAGATATTAAATGGAAAACTCAGTCTGAGAGCGAATCTGAAGAGTCGATCTTGTCTGACATTGACCTGAAAACCTCAACAACGCCTGAAATACTTGAACTTGTAGCTACTGTTTTGCAGAAGTGTGTTCCAGGTGTTCACAAAGTTCAAGCTGTCACCACTGCCAGGCTTCCTGTGGTGAAATTTATTCATAAGGAATCAGGCTTGCAAGGAGACATCTCTATTAATAATAGATATTCTACGTAATAAGCTCCTTATTTATGTTTATAAAGTCTGGACAGCATGTTTTTTTCTACCGTAAAGAGTTTATATTCCTCCACTTTAATCTTTAAGTGTGGGGAATAGGTATAAGATTCTTATACCTTTTCTGCAGCCAGTTTGGCCTACATTTTAATTTCTTCCCCATTTCCCTTTTTGAGAGCTTGTTCTTGAGCACCACCTTCTGTTCCTAATAGCGTGTTGCCAATGGCCAATTCACAACCACTGCATTTCTCATCTTCATTCTAATTAATATTCCAAATTCTCAAAATCCACCTTGATTTCCATGCTACCATTCTATCTCGAATCTCTTGTCATGCTATGAACTTCTATTATGTCTAACTGATTAAGACGAGTAAAGGAGTTGAGATGTCATTTAACACCTGTACAATCAGCTGGTAAGGCCACATTTGGAGTTTTCTGTACAATTCTGGTTGCCCTGATATTGGGAGGATGTCATTAAGCTAGAAAGGGTGTAAAGAATATTGATGACAATATTACTGGAAGGTTCGCTATAAAAGAGGAGACTGGACAGGCTGGGTGTTTTTTCCCTGCAGTATAGGAGGCTCAGGTTTATAAACGAATGAAGAACATAGGTAAGCAAATAGCCATAGTCCTTTAGCCATAAATAAAATAAAGCTAAAAAAGACACAATAGTGCTGGAGTAACTCAGTGGGGCAGGCAGCATCTCTGGAAAATGTATCCATTCTTCACACATCCATGTTCTCCAGAGATGCTGCTTGACCTGCTGAGTTACATTAGCACTTTGTGTCTTTTTTTTGTAAATTGTCATCTGCAGATTCTTGTGTTTCCAAAATAAAGCGAAAGCGTTACAAAACCAAATGTTTTAATGGCTTGAAACTAAGAATGATTGATAATGTTGTATTTTCTGGGTTGGCTGTACGTAACACAATGTTTCTTCAGTTATGTGCCTCATTTGATCCAAGAGTGAGACCTCTGGTTTATGCGATTCGCCACTGGGCAAAACTGAAGCATTTGGTTGGTAAGATGGTTACATTTGGCTGCAATTCTGGTGCACGTAGCTTTGAGACCATGGAGCATTCATTTACGCAGGGTTAATAACTGGAGGATGATGATGAATGCATATTTATACCAATTGAAAGAACCTCCAAAGTTATTATTATGTAACTGCTTGTTTACCTATCCAACAATATTGAAATGTTATTGGGTGATCTATTTTCATCTCCATGTTGGGTAAAAAAGGCCTATTGATATTTAGCAAAATACTAAGTGCTGGAAGAACTCAGCAGATCAGGCAACATCTGTGGCGCAAAATGGAATCCGTCCATTTCTCTCCACTGACCCACTGAATTCCTCCGTTAGTTTGTGTTTTGCTCAAGATTTCAGCATCTGCAGCTCCTGTTAGCTCTGTATAATATTTAGTTAGAAACTTGTTTTTTCAAATTGTTTTTATCTTTTAAATCTTATTCAATTTCTCTGAGAGAGAGAGAGATGCTAACATTATTTTACATTGGCTCTGAAATTTACCGTGTGAATATTAGTTAAGCAATGTCATTTCAACGGAGAGGAATAATTGCATGACAAATAAATAAATTACATGCAATTTTAAAACTGTGTTAATTTAAATGTAATTAATTGATTTTGATAACCACTCAGTGTTCTAATTTGTTTTAAATTGTGCAATTTTTTAATAAATACTTAAAATATTTGTTTGCATCAGAAGTTTAACAGCCAGTAAGCCTGAAGAACTGAGTTAGCTGTCTGTCAAAGCAATTCTGTGGACATAGTTTTCCCTATACCTCCAGAGATGTTACCTGACCCTATAAGTTATTCCAGCACTTTGATGTTTTGAGACGGCACAATGGCGCAGCGGGAGAGTTTCTGCCTTAAAGTGCCAGAGACCCGGGCTTGATCATGACTAGGGGCGCTGTCTGTACAGAATGTTCACCTTCTCCCTGTGACTGCATGCAAACTGTTTGGGTAATAATCAGTTCTCAGGAATGGAACCCTGTTGTAACCTGGGAGGCCCTTAATCAATCTTAATTCTTGATGCATGCTGGTAAACAGCAGGATGTCAAAAGTGACCTTGTTTAATACTGGGTCAGGGCAGGATCAAGTTTGTTTTAAAGAAAGAACTGCAGATGCTGGTTAAAATCGCAGGTAGACACAAAGTGCTGGAGTAACTCAGCAGGTAAGGCAGCATCTTTACTGCCTTATGGGTGACGTTTCGGGTCGAGACCCTTCTTCGGACTGATATCAGGGGAGAGGGTGGGACAAAGATAGAATGTAGGCAGAGACAGTAGGAATGGTGGGAGAACTGGGAAGGGGGAGAGGTGGAGGGAGAAAGCAAGGGCTATCTGGTTAGAAGTCAATGTTCATACCGTGTAAACTACCTAAGTGAAATATGAGGTGCTGTTCCTCCAATTTGTCCTCCCATTCCCAATCTGACCTTTCTGTCTGGGGGCCTCCTCCATTGTCAGAGTGAGGCCCCCAGACAGCACCTCATATTTTGCTTGGGTAATTTACACCCCAGCAGTATGAACGTTGACTTCTAACTTCAGATAGTCCTTGCTTTCTCCCTCCATCCCCTCCCCCTTCCCAGTTCTCCCACCAGTCCTACTGTCTCAGCCTACATTCTATCGTTGTCCCGCCCCCTCCCCTAACATCAGTCTGCAGAAGGGTCTCGACCCGAAACATCGCCCATTCCTTCTCTCCAGGGATGGTGTCTCGACCCGAAACGTCGCCCATTCCTTCTCTCCAGGGATGAGTTACTTCAGCATTTTGTGTCTACCTCAGGTGTGGTCTATATGACTTTAGTGAATTAGTTCATCACTGTGTACCTCTTACAGACGATTATAGGTAATGTAACATGGCTGAAATTACCATTTAGTCATTTGTTGTCCTTTTCTTCAAATAAGAATGACTATCCTCCTGAATTCTTGAAACATTTTCCATTCACTTTTCAGTACATTTTTTTTAAATGTTAAATTTCTAAATAGTACAAATGTCTTGTCAGGTTTCGCTGACTTAACTCCCGTTAAGGGAATTGAAATCGGACACATCGTTGCAGGGAAGAACTACTTAAAAACCTGAAAGTTAGCTTGGGTCAGTCGAGGACTGACATATTAATGTAAAATTAGAAATGTGTAATAACTATAATTGCTGCATTAATGTTATGATAACATTTTCAGCAAAAATGACTCCAAATGACTAGTGACAAATTTTAGATTCAATTTGTATTCTTAAGTTAGATTTGTTTTAAATATTAACATTCTGGCTGCTTTTACCTGTTTCACTTGTGCTTGGACAAAAATGTTTGTGCTTATCTGACCACCTGATTTATGTTTTGCTTTTGCTTCAGGAAATCCTTTTGGAGGGGGATCATTGATGAATAATTATGCAGTTACTCTCTTAGTGGTGTTCTTCCTTCAGAATAGAACACCTCCAATTCTTCCCACTGTGAACCATTTAAAAGAGCATGCAGGTTTGATATACAAAGACACGGGATCAAAACTACTAAAGGAAGATATGAACAGAATTTGACTGGTAGTGTGATATTTACAGTAACTGATGGGGTTGACAGAACCTTTTTCCCAGGGTGGAAATATCAAATACCAGTGGGCATAGCTTTAATAGAAATACTAGGGGACCGAGGAACTGAAGGGAATCCTCATTAGTCAGGAAATGGTATTGGGTAAACTGCTGGGACTGAAGAAAGATAAATCCCCAGGGCCTGGTGGTCTGCATCCCAGAGTACTCAAGGAGGTGGCCCTGGAAATTGTGGATGCATTGGTGATAATTTTCCAATGTTCTATAGACTGGATCAGTTTCTGTGGACTGGACGGTAGCTAATGTAACCCCACATTTTAAGAAAGGAGGGAGAGTGAAAATGTGGATAAATGTGAGGTTATACACTTTGGTGGCAAGAATAAGAAGGCAGATAATTATCTGAATGGTGTCAGATTAGGAAAAGGGGAGGTGCAACGAGACCTGGGTGTCCATGTACATCAGTCACTGAAAGTAAGCATGCAGGTACAGCAGGCAGTGAAGAAAGCAAATGGTATGGTGGTCCTCATAGCGAAAGGATTTGAGTATAGAAACATAGAAAATAGGTGCAGGAGTAGGCCATTCGGCCCTTCGAGCCTGCACCGCCATTCAATATGATCATGGCTGATCATCCAACTCAGTATCCTGTACCTGCCTTCTCTCCATACCCCCTGATCCCTTTAGCCACAAGGGCCACATCTAACTCCCTCTTAAATATAGCCAATGAACTGGCCTCAACTACCTTCTGCGGGAGAGAATTCCAGAGATTCACCACTCTCTGTGTGAAAAAAGTTTTCCTCATCTCGGTCCTAAAAGATTTCCCCCTTATCCTTAAACTGTGACCCCTTGTTCTGGACTTCCCCAACATCGGGAACAACCTTCCTGCATCTAGCCTGTCCAACCTCTTAAGAATTTTGTAAGTTTCTATAAGATCCCCCCTCAATCTTCTAAATTCTAGTGAGTACAAACCGAGTCTATCCAGTCTTTCTTCATGTGAAAGTCCTGACATCCCAGGAATCAGTCTGGTGAACCTTCTCTGTACTCCCTCTATGGCAAGAATATCTTTCCTCAGATTAGGAGACCAAAACTGTACGCAATACTCCAGGTGTGGTCTCACCAAGACCCTGTACAACTGCAGTAGAACCTCCCTGCTCCTATACTCAAATCCTTTTGCTATGAATGCTAACATACCATTCGCCTTCTTCACTGCCTGCTGCACCTGCATGCCTACTTTTAATGACTGGTGTACCATGACACCCAGGTCTCGTTGCATCTCCCCCTTTCCTAATCGGCCACCATTCAGATAATAATCTACTTTCCTGTTTTTGCCACCAAAGTGGATAACCTTACATTTATCCACATTATACTACATCTGCCATGCATTTGCCCACTCACCCAGCCTATCAAAGTCACCTTGCAGCCTCCTAGCATCCTCCTCACAGCTAACACTGCCTCCCAGCTTCGTGTCATCCGCAAACTTGGAGATGTTGCATTCAATTCCCTCGTCCAAATCATTAGGAGCAAGGAGGTCCTGCTGCAGTTGTACGGGGCCCTGGTGAGACGACACCTGGAGTATTGTGTGCAGTTTTGGTCACCTAATTTGAGGAAGGACATTCTTGCTATTAAGGGAGTGCAGAGTAGGTTAACTCAGTTAATTCCCGGCTGGCGGGATTGATATATGCCGAAAGGATGGGTCGACTGGCCTTGTATTCGCTGGATGAGAGGGGATCTTATAGAAACATATACAATTCTTAAGGGATTGGACAGGCCAGATGCAGGACAAATGTTCCTGATGTTGGGGGAGTCCAGAACCAGCGGTCATAGTTTAAGAGTAAGGGGTAGGCCATTTAGGACTGAGATGAGGAAATACTTTTTCACCCAGAAAGTCGTGAATCTGTGGAATTCTCTGCCACAGAAGGCAGTGGAGGCCAATTCATCTTGAATGGCAGTGCTGGCTCGAAGGGCCAAATGGCCTATTCCTGCACCTATTAGTGGAGACATATGCAAAAGTGGTGTTTAAGAAGCTTTTAGATAGGCACATGGATATGCCGGGAATGGTGGGGTGTTGATCATGTATGTCAACGAGATTAGTTTATCTTTGCATTATGACGGCACAGACATTGTGAGTTGAAGGGTTTGTCCTATAACTGCACCTTTCTATAAATCCACAATAGCAGACTACCTTTCGTAGATTGTCCTGGCTTTACGAACAGCTTCACCTTTACATTGTTGGAAAGAATGTTCTTGGATGGATTAAATGTGATAATTGCAGAGAACACATTTACAAAAATAGTTGAGTTTTATTGTGTTGAATAAAGGAGTGCTGTTTAAATGGCAGTGATTGAAGTAAAGAAAACTGGAACATTTATTATTGGAGCAAGCATTGTGATAGTTAACTCATTGTTCTCTGAAAGGATTTGTAGACTGAGTAGATAAATGATTATGAGGTAGGTTGAATCTTGCAAATTGCCATATGTGGTCGATAATTTTTAATTGTAATTAGTTATGTTATGTACAACCTTTTAGTGAAATGGATCTTAACAGAAAACCTCTTATTAAGGTGAGGAAGACCAATGTATAATTGATGGCTGGGACTGCTCTTTTCCAAGCAATCGCTCTAAAATTGAAGTCAATACAAATACTGAAACTTTATGTAAGTATATTATCTGGCTAAATTTTAGTTTTAAAATTAATGTTTCTATTTAGTTTAGGGCATTCATTATTAAATCCTTTGTATGTACAACAGAAAAAGTTGTAAAGGAGGAAACATTTCACATTTCAGGCTTAAAACACAAACTTTTTGTTTCCACTGATATTATCTGTCCCTAAGTATTGCAACATTTATATTTTGTATTTAAATTAAGGGAGCAGCTAGTGTAATAACCTCGCACTTTAATTTAGTCAGAATTAAATTAAATTCTGACTACTGGGAATGCACAGGGTGACACTGCGGCACAGAGGTAGAGTTGCTTCCTTACAGCGGCAGAAACCCGGTTCGACGCTGACCACGGGTACTGTCTGTATGAAATATGTACGCTTTTTCCTGTGACCTTGTGGGTTTTCTCTGGGTGCACCAGTTTCCTCACACACTCCAAAGCCCTACGGGTTTGTAGGATAGTCGACTGGGCTTGTCCCGAGTGTTTAGGATAGTGTTAGTGTACGGGATGATTGCCGGACAGCATGGACTCGGTGGGCTGAAGGGCCAGTTTCTGCGATCTGTCTGTCTGTCTATCCATCCTTCCTTAAGTAATTGTCTTGCAATTCTTGAAATAATCTTCATCCAGCTCCAATATAATTTTGAACCAATTTCCAATTGTCAGGCAGACACTGTCAAGAAAGCAATAGAGTTATCGTTTCGTGTTGACGGCCTATCATCGGTCATTTCCAGCATCCTTTCTCTTTACCTTCAATTTCCATTGTCTGTACTATTCTGTTCAATGATGATATGAAAGGTACAGCAGGCAGTAGAAAAAAGCTAAAGGCATGTTGGCCTTCATAGCGAGAGTATAGGACCAAGGAGGTCCTACTGTATTTGTACAGGGCCCTGGTGAGACCACACCTGGGGTATTGTGTGCAGTTTTGGTCTCTAAATTTGAGGAAGGACATTCTTGCTATTGAGGGAGTGCAGCGTAAGTTCACCAGGTTAATTTCTGGGATGGCGGGACTGTCATATGATGAAAGAATGGCGTGGCTGGGCTTGTATTTACTGGAATTTAGAAGGATGAGAGATGATCTTATAGAAACATATAAAATGATTAAGGGATTGGGCAGGCTAGATGCAGGAAACATGATCACAATGTTGGGGGAGTCCAGAACCAGAGGTCACAGTTTAAGAATAAGGGGTAGGCCATTTAGAACTGAGATGAGGAAAAATGTTTTCACCCAGAGGGTTGTGAATTTGTGGAATTCTATGCCTCAGAAGGCAGTGGAAGCCAATTCACTGGATGCATTCAAAATTGTTAGATAGAGCTCTTAGGGCTAGCGGAATCAAGGGATATGGGGAGAAGGCAGGAACAGGGTACTGATTGTGAATAGAATAGAATCTTTAATTGCCACGCAACCAGGGTTGGTGGTATTTGGGTTCGGTACATGATGGTACACTGCTTTTGTTACATACCACTAATAGCACAGATCACCGTAATAAAGTGCATCCATACCACATCACAAATCACAAATCTCACCAACAATACATAGTGCAAAAGAACAAACAAAGACCATAGACAAGACACTGTATACATCAAAAGTCATATTATTGTCTGATTATTGGACGGAATTGAGAGTTCTTATTGCTGAGGGGAAGAAACTGTTTTTAAAGCGGGTGGTTTTAGTAGCAAGTGACCTGAGGCGCCTCCCCGAAGGGAGAGACTGAAAAAGGTGATTTGCTGGATGGGAGTGGTCCGAGATGATCTTTTTTGCCCGTTTTGAGGTACGTTGGAGATAACTAGAATGGATTGAGGGGAGGGGGGAGTTGATGATCCTGGAGGCCTTGGAGACAATGCGTTGTATTCTGTGTAGTGAGTGACTATCGGTGTTACCGTACCAGACTGTGATTGAGGAGGTGATGATGCTTTCAATGATTGATTGATAGAAACGGACCAGGAGGTGTTTATCGACTCTGAACTTTTTGAGCTGTCTGAGGAAATATAGGCGTTGTTGACCTTTCTTGATGACGTGGTCTGCATTGATGTGCCATTTTAGATTATTGGAGATATAGGTGCCTAGAAACTTAAATGAGTTCGTGGAGGTTATGGGGTGAGAGTTGAAGTCCAGCTCAACTCTGGATCAATGGATGATCACCCATGATCATATTGAATATTGTTGCTGGCTCAAAGGGCCGAACGGCCTACTTCTGCACCTATTGTCCATGTGTCTATGAATTTGAATCAAATTCATGGCAGTTTCAATCTGTACCTGATTACTGCTACTTCACATACCTTTAATGTTTGTTGCTGATTGTGTGTGATTGAAGTCAAAACGTTTCATTCCTTCTCCACTCACCAAACTCTGTCACTTCTGTCCCAGCACTTAGAACCTTTTGGAGAATCTTAAAAATGTAGTGAATTTAAATCTTGCACATCATTAATAATTATCCCTGGAAATCTGAAATATTATTTTTCTTAACAGGTGTACTTCTTGCAGAGTTTTATAAGTTTTATGCAGAGTTTGACTATGCTGGGACTGTCATTTCGCTGAAGGATGGTAAAGTTCATGTTGTAACTGACTTCATTGGACCTGATTCAGATAAAAAAATTAGACTTGGTCCAATTAATATTCAGGATCCATTTGAACTGAGTCACAATGTCTCTGGAAACATCAATGAAAGGACAGCACAAAGGTTTAAGCGACAATTGGATGAAGCCTGCAAGTACTGTCGCAGCCTGCAGTACCAGTGAAAATCGAACAAAGGGAAGGTCTGGGGTATAGTCAGATTGTTTCAACCTTTAAGTAGCACTGACTGTTCCCCTGCACCTTCCCCATGTGCAGATCATAGCGCAGGCAAAGAAATGAGCCAAGGTGAGAATTTGATAAATATCCCCTTCAAGCTGTCGTGTCTTTCTGAACAAACGAGGAAAAGTCTGCACGGATCTCCAGATTTTAGGGAAATTTGGTTTGATAAAGTATGCCATGCTGTTCATTACGTAATGGAGTCCATCCTTAAATGTAGCTGTGCAAATACTGAGTAAAATAACATACAGATCAATGATGCAAAAATCACCAGCTCAAATGGAGCTAAGAATATAGAAGAAGAGTAAAGTAAGAGTAAACTTTGGAGTAAAGAGACCCTCTCTTGCGGAAGAGAAAGCAGAAGCATCAAGTGCCAAAAGAGCAAAGACTGATACAATTGAGGCTCCATTGTACCAGGGAGAAGTGACTTGGCATTGTGCTGTGTGGAACAGAGTATGGATTGGACGGAGAAAGATGAGGCGTTACCTCCGTTACAGAACAAACAAACCTGATTCAGGCGATTGCACAGTTATCAGCTCCTTAGAAACAGAAGGTAAAGTTACTGAAGCTATATTGCAGCAGCAGGAGGAGAATGGGGTTAAATCCTCACCATTAATAACCTTTAAATTCAATGCCTTTTTGGTTGGAGATAATGAAGACACGAGGACTTTGATCAGAGTTACCCCAATTCAAGAATGCACGTTATTTATCGAATTCTTTCATTTTCTGGAATCATTTGTTCCCAAGATGGTTGAAAAGTGTATTGAGAAATCTGACAAGATGATATGATGTGGCATTTGATGTATTTTCATAACTTTTTTTACAAATAAATGCCTATTGAACAGTTTATAAGTTTCTCAGAAAAACTATGCTAATCTAAACAGAAGTTTGTGTTATTAGTTGTTTAGTTAGGGAGTAATCATCTGTGTTGGAAAGGTAAAATTGGGGTGAGCAAAATTAGGGTGACCCTAACATAATAATAATAATAATACATTTTATTTATGGGCGCCTTTCAAGAGTCTCAAGGACACCTTACAAAAATTGAGAATGTAGAGGAAAAACATGTAAGGGGAATGAAATAAATAGTAGAGACATGACTAGTACACAAAGTAAAGACAGAATTCAATACAAAACACAGTATGAGGCAATTAATGCACAGATGAAAAGGGACGGGGACGTGGGGCTAAGGATAGGCAGAGGTGAAGAGATGGGTCTTGAGGCGGGACTGGAAGATGGTGAGGGACACGGAATTGCGGATCAGTTGGGGGAGGGAGTTCCAGAGCCTGGGAGCTGCCCTGGAGAAGGCTCTGTCCCCAAAACTGCGGAGGTTGGACTTGTGGATGGAGAGGAGACCGGCTGATGTGGATCTGTGGGACCGTGAGGGTTGGTAGGGGGAGAGGAGGTCAATGAGATATGGGGGGGCCAGATGGTGGAGGGCTTTGTAGGTGAGGATCAGGATTTTGTAGGTGATCCGGTGGGAGATGGGAAGCCAGTGAAGTTGTTTGAGGACTGGAGTGATGTGATGCCAGGATTTGGTATGGGTGATGAGTCGGGCGGCTGCGTTCTGGACCAGTTGGAGTCGGTTGATGTAGGTGGAGCTGATGCCAAGGAGAAGTAAGTTGCAATAGTCCAGTCGGGAGGAGATGAAGGCATGGGTGAGTCTTTCAGCAGCGGGCGGTGTGAGAGAGGGTCTGAGTTTGGCGATGTTGCGGAGATGAAAGGAGGTTTTAATGACATGGCGGATGTGAGGCTCAAGGGAGAGGGTGGAATCAAAGATCACGCCAAGGTTACGGGCCTGGGGAGATGGGGAGACAGTGGTGCCGTCGATGGTGAGAGTGGGGTTATTGATTTTGCTGAGTGTGGCATAGAGGTTCTTTACATTAAAGTTCTGTAATGAGTATGTTGTGCACAATGCAACATACAAGTTCTGTCAACGTATGTTGACAAGTGGCTTCTTGTCTACACAAAGAGCTGGTTTGAGTTGGGGTTTTCTGGAGAGAAATTTGGTTAGGTGTGTTCTAAATGGGCGTAACATCAGATAATATAACATTTTTGTATTAACTTTGCTGGCAGTAAATGTGAGTTTAATTGGGTTCCCAAATTTGTCAAATTAAACTTATGTATAGGATTAGAATATCTGTTCTCTTTAGTTCTACAATCTGAGGTACTATTTTCTATTTGTTGAGCAGCCTTGCTATGCAATGTATTTAAATGTAATGGCCCTGTCCCACGGTACGAGTTCATTCCAAGAGCTCTCCCGAGTTTAAAAAAAATCTAACTCATGGTAAGCACGGAGAATGAACGTAGCGGGTACGTCGGAGCTCGGGGACGTCTCTTAGCGCTCGTAACGCTAACGGCAGGTACTTGGGAAGACTCGCTAACGGCAGGTAAGCTCGGGAAGACTCGTGAAGATTAGTCAACATGCTGAAAAATGTCCACGAGAGCCCCAAGTACCGACGAGCGACCACTACCATAAATCTCCGAGTTCGAATCAGGGCAAACTCGGGAGAGCTCTTGGAATGAACTCGCACAGTGGGACAGGGCCATTTCTCAACAACAATTTTTATTTATACCTTTAACATTGTAAATTTCCTGCAGTGCTTCACAGCAATGTTATCAAACAAAAATGTTACTGAAGAACCGATGACCAAATGTTGAAAGCAATTGGTTTTATAGAGTGCCTTAAAAGGATGAAAAGTTAATGTTGGAAAGGATCGTGGAGGAAATTCTAGAATATTTTAACAACTAAAAGCATTGCCGTTAATTATAGAACAAGGACATTTGGGAAGGAGTAAGGGCCAGAATTAAAGGATCATGTATATGCTAGGATGTTATTAGAACTCGTGGAGATCAGCAAAATAGTTCAAGGAGGGACAGTGGATGGATTTTCTTTTACTTTGTAGCGTTTATCAAAATTGCAACTGCAAACTTACATCAACAGTGATTTTTTTTGTGTAATGTTCTTTAATCTGCTTTCTCCCTGACTAGCAGTCCTGTTCTGTACATCATGTTCTGATTTGTATTATCTTTATCCGATCTAACCAAAGAGTTTTGATTTCTAATTGTTAAACTTGGCAACAATATACAGGATATACAGAATGCTATGTTTCAAATATCTGGGAAAATTGTTTTGTTTTTTTTAACGTATAGGCAGATATTTGAGTAATTTTTTTGATTTAAACATTTTATATCGCTACATCAGTACAACAATGCCAAAGAGAGATAATACAGACCAAACTTGGATCAATTGTAACACTTTTATTAATTGTTCAATGTGAACATCTAACAACAAAACTGCAAACTAGGGAAACATCACCTCATGTTCTGCCTGGGTGCTCTGCAACCCAATAACATGAATGTTGAATACTCAATTTTCAATTAACCTGCACCACCTTTGTCCCTTTCTCTCATCTCCTATTGTTGTACTGATGTAGCTATATAAAATGTTTAAATCAAGAAAATTACTCAAATATCTGCCTATATTTCAAAAACAGTGTGGAGAGAGTGTCCAGCTTTAAGTTTCTGGGCACTCACATTTCAGAAGACCTCACATGGTCCACAAACACCGCCGCGCTGGTCAAGAAGGCACAGCAACGACTGTTCTTCCTGAGGACATTAAAAAAGACTGGTCTGCCCCAACAGCTGCTGACAACGTTCTACCGCTGCACCACAGAGAGCATACTAACGTATGGCATCTCTGTGTGGTATCTCAGCTGCACGGAGGCGGAGAGGAGAGCTCTACAGCGCGTCGTCAACAGAGCGCAGCGGATCATCGGGACAGAGCTACCAGCCTTGGAGGGCATCTACCACACGCGGTGCCTCAGGAAGGCCCTCAGCATCCATACGGACTCATCACACCCCTGCCACGGTCTGTTTCAACTACATCCCTGCAGCAGACGTTACAAGGCCTTCTACGCCCGAACCTCCAGACTCAGGAACAGTTTTATCCCAAGAGCTATAGCGGCTCTGAACCGGCCCCAATGAGTGCCCCCCCCCCACCCACCCCCTTTGGACAGTCTCCCTCAGATGGTCACGTCAATCAATTCAGCTTGTTTATTTATGTATTGTATTTATTTACCTTTCTTGTACATCAGTGGAGCTGCACACTAAATCTCGTTGCACTGACGTGCAATGACAATAAAAGATATTATTATTATTATTATTATTATTACCTTAGAACTCTCACACACTCCCTTCTTTCCACAATATCCCCCGGCCCTATTTTTTGTAAAACATAATTCACATCCCTATCCCAGTGTCTTTTAGGGAAAGCTAACTTTAAATAACGGTTTAAGCAGATATTGTAAGGCATCTTGATTAATTTTGTGTCATGGCTTGCATTTACAAAGTTTTTATAGGATGCAAAAATTACATTTTAACATTCTTATTCAATGATTGAATATGATCAAATTATGCAACCATACAATTGAACAGATTATAAAGATAATTACATGCATTAAATAACATTGCAGTTCAAAATGTTTGGAGTAATATCCAAAACCCCCCAAAAAAGACTGGTTATTCCATCATTGATTATCAACACAGAAACATAGAACATTGGTGCAGGAGTAGACCATTTAGCCCTTCGAGCCAGGCCTCCATTCATAGAAACATAGAAAATAGGTGGAGGAGGAGACTATTTGGCCCTTCGAGCCAGCACCGCCATTCATTGTGATCATGGCTGATCATCCTAAATCAGTAACCCGTGCCTGCCCTCTCCCCATATCCCGTGATTCTGCCAGTCCTAGAGATCTCTCTCTTTTAAGCTTGTCAAGTGAATTGGCCTCCACTGCCTTCTGTGGCCGAGAATTCCACAAATTCATAACTCTCTGGGTGAAAACGTTTTTCCTCATCTCAGTCCTAAATGGTCAATCGCTTGTTCTTAAACTTTGACCCCTGGTTCTGGACATGTTTCGTCCATAAAGAATGAAAGATGTGGTCAGGTCATTGTGTGAAGATTCTTCACATTTGTGAGTGTATATTGGATGCAGGTGTGTAAACTTGTTATGGCCCTGTCCCACGGTGCAAGTTCATTCCAAGAGCTCTCCCGAGTTAAAAAAAAAATCAAACTCGTGGTAAGCACGGAGAATGAACGTAGCGGGTACGTCGGAGCTCGGGGACATCTCTTAGCGCTAACGGCAGGTACTCGGGAAGACTCGCTAACGGCAGGTAAGCACGGGAAGACTCGTGATGAACATGATGAAAAATGTCCACGAGAGCCCCGGGTACCGACGAGTGGCCATTACCGTAAATCTCCGAGTTCGAACCAGTGCAAACTCGGGAGAACTCTTGGAATGAACTCGTACCGTGGGACAGGGGTTTTACTTTTCAGAATTACTGCAAGATTATTGTACAGGAGAAGACCATTTGGCCCTTTAAATCTTTGATATCTCTGCGCATTCTCTTATATCTTCCCCAAGGCAGGTAATTTTCTTTTGTACTGATCCAATTTCCATTTGATTCACAATCAGATTTACCAGGACCATGTACAGCTCCCAAACCCTGCAGTCTGTTCCAGGTCCTAACTACTCATAGTATCATAAAGCTTTTTCTTGGATCGCTAGTTTCAGAATTTGGATCAGTGAATGGGTTGCAAATTGGAATTGCTGATCTCCCATTAGATTTCCTGTATGTTAGCCCTTGCATTGGCATCAAATTCTCTGAGGGTTTATCTTGGTTGACATTTACGTAATTCATGTTAATAGTTGTGAGAGCAGGCTGTGCTCAGTAAAGTCGCCATACAAGAAAACATTCACGAGTTACATTCATCTTCAGCCATCTTTGGAATAACTGGCAAATAGAAGCAGATTTGGGATTGATTAGGTAAGGAACTTGGAATCAGCTGTGTTGCTCTTTGCTGGATCCTAACTTAAAAATGGACAACCTATGACAGAAAGATTCAAAGCTTGGCTGATTTTGTCGTGTTAAAGTTTGTGAAACTCTCAAAAAATATTATTTAAATGATGTACAGTACTTATACAGAATATATTATCGAGTATGCATTGACAACCAACTGGTGAAATATATACAAAATACTTGGAGAGAGGGGGCGGCCAAAAATCATGTGTATTTAAATTGTAATTGCTTGCAATGTAGCAAGAATTTGGAAAACCGTAGGTCAATATAAACTACTTTCCTTTGGTCAATGAATCAGAGTGAGATTGCCTGATGAAATTCCAAAGATTCATCTTTCTGACATTCATGTGGGGTAAGCTACCTTCACTTTTGGAGTGAACCATGGGTTTCACTTTCTGATTAATACTCCACAAGCTTAAATAAAAACTCCTTGCAATGGTAACATGCTTGTTGTGTAATGGCATATGTGATGGTGAGGGAAGACCTCAGCAGGCCACGTATACAACTAGTGAACAGAACTAATAAAAGTTTGATGATACTTAAATTCTAACCTTAAAATGAAATCTAATCTGTAGCTGGAGAAAAAATATATAGTCAGCTAAAAGAATCACAACCAATTTTAAAACATTTATTTTGAGACATATAAACTAATTGTAATTGTGTCCATTATTTTATCAAGAATTAATATAATATAATAACCATATAACAATTACAGCACGGAAACAGGCCATCTCGACCCTTCTAGTCCGTGCCGAACACATAATCTCCCCTAGTCCCATATACCTGCGCTCAGACCATAACCCTCCATTCCTTTCCCATCCATATAACTATCCAATTTATTTTTAAATGATAAAAACGAACCTGCCTCCACCACCGTCACTGGAAGCTCATTCCACACAGCTACCACTCTCTGAGTAAAGAAGTTCCCCCTCATGTTACCCCTAAACTTCAGTCCCTTAATTCTCAAGTCATGTCCCCTTGTTTGAATCTTCCCTACTCTCAGTGGGAAAAGCTTTTCCACGTCAACTCTGTCTATCCCTCTCATCATTTTAAAAACCTCTATCAAGTCCCCCCTTAACCTTCTGCGCTCCAAAGAATAAAGCCCTAACTTGTTCAACCTTTCTCTGTAACTTAGTTGCTGAAACCCAGGCAACATTCTAGTAAATCTCCTCTGTACTCTCTCTATTTTGTTGACATCCTTCCTATAATTAGGCGACCAAAATTGTACACCATACTCCAGAATTGGCCTCACCAATGCCTTGTACAATTTTAACATTACATCCCAACTTCTATACTCAATGTTCATTCTTATTTAGAAATAAATGTCATTAGTTCAAGCAACATTAACAGGTGCAGCACTGGGGTAATTGTTATATGGTGTCAAATACAATTGAGTCCCTCAGACTCTGTTCCGGGTGTAACATTTAAGGCGATTTTTGAAATAGGTCATATCCAAACGGGATCGGAATTCGTTTCTGTCTAAACGCCTAAAAGCAGCATATTTATTTTCAACTTCATTCAGCGCTTTATTTCCTGCTCCTTTCTTCTGATGGCCAACTTTGACATTTGTGCAATATCCTACAAGCAAACTTCCAATGCCGTCAATGAAAAATTCTAGGAATGACATGAAAAATATTTTTGTTGATCAATATTGCAATAGAAAAAACTGACTTTGAAGACAATTCCTTTTCATATTCTACTTTATTCCAAACTATAATCCTAGAATATCTAATATGCTTAATATGGTTGTTGATCTTACCCAAGGATGTACAGTAATACAGAATGCCACAATGTCCTATGGCATTTCTTTTCATTTCATCTACATGAACAACCTCCATTTTGGAGACAGACTAATCAGTATTTGTGTTTGCCATGTTTTGGTGTGCGTGCTTTCTCCCGATTGATTCAAATAGTATTTACAATCCGATTCTGCATAAAAGCTATGTGTGATTCTTACTGTACTCTTAATGATAGCAAATAAATGTGATGTGTTCATTCAAATTAGACCATATAACCAACACTAAATATTTCTGACTGCTGGATGCAACGTCACCAATTAAAACCAAGGCTTTTACATTGTGGAGGTCTGTGCCAATACAGTGTCATGGCACTTCTAAAAGTTAGAATGTCATTATCTTGCTTTCTGATCGTGAGACCCGTGTGTCTATTACAGGTGCATACCGCCACTTTGTATCCCCAAAAAGTGCTGCATAAAACTCATGAGTTACTCAAGCATTTTCTGTCTATCCACTGATTATAGCAGTTGATTTCTAAGGTGGAGGCGGTTGCCAATGACAAGAGCTTAAGCACATCAGAGTGTAACTCTTTAGGATTTATAAAAATAAGACAGTTCCCTTTTAAACACCTGGTAGCTCTCAATAACTATTGCGCTGTAACATATTACTAACTAGATGTTTTTTAACCTGTGTGGTACACTGAGTAAGATAAGTGAGTACCATCAACTGACCGATGGAAGGCCTTGTCAGAAATCAGTAAAAAATAATGGTTAGAAGTTAGAAACAAATAAGTTGTCTTCTTTTGTTAATTTGTAAAATATATCAATTCTTTTTATTGCAAAAAACTGCTGAAAACAAAATTAATAATTAAAATCCCAAATTATGTTTTTAAAGGTCAGGATTGACCCCGGGGCTCTGGCAATGTGAGGCAGCAGCTCTACCAGCTGCACCACTGCTGTCCTTGTCTGGTGTAAAGTCAATAGTTCTGTGGGGATCGGGTAATATTAAATGAAACATGTCTTCTACTTCATTCACCATTCTTCTTGAAAATTTGAATAATTTTCAATAACTATCCATGTAGATAATTAAAACATGGCTAGTCCTGTCAGAATTACAAGTGTGAACATCCAGTGATAGAAATTACCTGTATGAGCTACTCTTGCAAATCGAGGATCAAACCCAACACTCTGTACTTTTTCTGTCTTGGCCAGGAAAAAGTTCACCACAATGCTGGTAACCACACAGCCTGGAAATCCATCCAGTGGGTGAAAAGAACCATACTGGGAAAACACACAGTCCCCTTCATCATCTCCTTCTTCGTACCAAAGCTTGAACGTGAACACCTGCTGATTCACAGGGGCACCAACCTGTGGGAAATAAGATTTGTTTTGGCTGATATGTTGGATTTAAATGTATTAAAAAATATATCTTGGATATAACACTGTGTAATTTGATAATTAGTGAAGTTGCTTATCCATTTTAAATAAATCAACATTTCCCTTAAAATATCACATATAATAGTTTACCATAAATGATTTTAGCAAAACACATTGAAATAGTAAAATAAAATATTGCACTAATATAGTTATGTATCGGGTTGTGATGAGACAGAACCTGAAATGTTGCCAACAGGTCTGTTCTTTATATGTAAAGGCATGTGTACAATACAAGCAGTTCATAAGTGGTTCATCCACTTGAATTCTGGGGTGGAGCAGTTGCCATTGAGAGATTAAGCACATTAGAGCCAAATTCTTTATGATTTATGAGAATAAGGCAATTCCCAGTATACATCTGTAAACAACAGCAGTCTTGACCTACTATCTACCCCATTGGAGATGCTCAGACTATCTTCAATCACTAAACTGGATCTTGCATTAAATGTTATCCCTTTATCCTGTACCTGTGCACTGTGGATGGCTTGATTGTAATCACGTATAGACTTTCCACTGACCTGATAGCACGCAACAAAAAAGCTTTTCACTATCTCAGTACACGTGAAGATAAACTAAACTTATCTAACTAAATAACTAGTGGTACACAGTCACCATTGCACTGAAGCATTAGACTAGAGGTTTTTGAACCAATGATATAATGAGTCTGAGCAGAGATTACCATTGAATGAGTGATGGTCTTGCCACAGATCAGCAATAATAATGGTCATAAATTAGAAATAAATCAAATTGATTTATTTTGTTCATTTTGAAAAATCATCAATTAATCAACATCAATTATTGCTTGTGTATTACGACAAGATAGTAATTTATTATTAGGAATTCCTTATAACAGTCATAATTTAAATGAGCAATCACAAGTACAGACGATATTGCCAAAATCTTTTTAATTGTCCCTCTGCAAAGACCAACCCATCCTCTACAACTTGTATGATTTTTTTTTGTGTGTGTTGAGATAAAGCAATAGCAGATTTTGGCAAACATTGCAGAGTTCAATAGAATGCATTATTCTATTAGTGACTTAATGTCACAACTTATTAAGGTATGCTGTACACACTCGTTGTTAAATTTTATTTGGTCTTCGCAGCGGCAACACACTGATTTAAGTGTTTTCTGGTACAGATGAAGCGGGCATCTGACATGCTGGCATTGCTCGTCAATGTAGAAAGTTTAGAGACACAGCACGGAAACAGGCCCTCCAGCCCACCGAGTCAACGCTGACCAGCGATCCCCAATACGCTTGCACTATCCTACCCACTCGAGATCATTTACAAATTTTACCGAAGTAAATTAACCGGTACATCTTTGGAGTGTGGGAGGAAACCCACATGCGGATTTGGGTCAGGTGGAGAATGTACAAACTCCGTACAAACAGAACCCGTAGTCAGGGTCAAACCCAGGTCTCTGGCACCATGCCACCCTAAGGTAGTTTAGAGAACATGGTAACAAAAATAGTTTCTCACTTCTTCCCCTTTCCCACACTGTTGGAAAAAGTGGCCCCTTACCAGATCCAAGTTTGTCTTCTCCAATACTTCTACCAGTTTTTCCAGTTTTGTTTTTTTTGTAAATACAAAATCCTCATCCACCCAAAGAAGGTATTTAGTTGTAACCTGAGATACTGCTAAATTTCTTCCAGCAAACCATCCCTGTGTATGGGAATGGAGGAAAAAACAGATACCGGTAACTAAACGTTCATAATTATATTTCTCTGACCAAAGTTATTATTAAGCAAATGGGAGTATTCTATTTGAAATCATATTAATGATTTTATTGAACAGTAATTATAGTGTTCAATTGTTTTTTAAATTATCGTTGAGTGTTTTCTGCTAATTGATTTATCCTCTGTTTTTGTTAAAATTAGCAAAGGATGTTTTGATATTTCTGAAAGACTTATCCCTCAATTGTTCTTATACAGTATGTAACAAAAATGGAAACTGTAATCTGAAAAGGACTATTTTAATGGTGATTGGGAAGGGAAGTCATTTTATTATCACCAATCATATTATAACCAAGAATATTGTAAAAAAAACAACCATCCCTCGATTAAAATGTGAATATTATTGTTGGCCAATGTAAACTAGAAATAATTATATGGGTCAGAATATGTAGAAAAATAGGTGCAGGAGGAGGCTATTGGGCCATTCGTGCCATCACCTCCCCATTTCCTAATCTGACACCATTCTGATAATAATCTGCCTTCCTGTTATTGCCATCAAAATGGATAACCTCACATGTATCCACATTATACTGCATCTGCCATGCATTGGCTCACTAACCCAACCTTTCCAAGTCACCCTGCAGCCTCATAGCAAAGCACCCTGCATCCTCATCACAGCTCACACTGCCACTCAGTTTTGTTTCATCTGCAGACTTGGAGGCGTCACAATTAATTCCCTCATCTAAACCGTTAATATATATTGTAAATGACTGGGGTCCCACCACTGAGCCATGCGGCACCTCACTAGTCACTGCCAGCCATTCTGAAAAGGACCTGTTAGCTCCTACTCTTTGCTTCCTGTCTGCCACCCTGTTCTCTATCCATGTCAATACCCTACCGCCAATACCATATGCTCTAATGTTGCACACTAATCTCTTGTGTGGGACCTTGTCTTAGGCTTTTTGAAAGTCCCATTACACCATATCCACTGGCACTCTCTTATCCATTCTTATTACATCCACATAAAATTCCAGAAGATTAGTCAAGCATGATTTCCCCTTCATAAATCCGCTGACTTTGACTGATCCTGTCACTGCTTTCCAAATGCGCTGCTATAACATCTTTAACAATGAACTCAAGCAGCTTCCCCACTACCGATGTAACAGGGCTGCCAACTCTCGCGCTTTGAGCATGAGAATCACGCCCTCAAGCAAACTCTCACGCCCTCACGCTGATCAGAAATTTCTCCTGCTCTGTGGTGAGAAATTCTGTGATCAACGAAAATTAAAAAACTCGGATAAACTGCATGGGCCGCGGGTGTTGGAGAGCCGGGGCTGAGGGAGGGATGGGAGCAGAACCAGCGACGGGAACAGATGCGGGGAGCCGGGACTGGAGAGTGTTTGCTGGGGCTGACCAGTCGCTCGCTGCAGCTCTGGCCACGGAGCACTCCGGACAGTGCAAGTCTCGGGCCGTCGAAGGCGGCGGAAGCATTGCGCCGCTGCCGCGAGAGTCTTTGTGCCGAAGGGACAGATTCTCAAAGGGAGGTGGAGATAGAGAGAGAGAGGGGAAGGAGACAGGGGGGAGGGAGAGGGGGAGAGAGAGGGGGTGAGAGGAGAGAGAGGGGAGACAGAGCGGGCGTGAATGGAGAGAGAGAAGAGGGAGAGGGGGGGAGGGAGAGTGAGGTGGGAGGGGGGAAGAGAGAGAGGGGTGAGAGGGAAGAAAGGGAAGAGAGAGAGGGGGTGGAGAGGGGGAAGAGAGAGGGGTGGTAAAAGAGGGGAAGAGGGAGAGAGTAGGAAAGAGAGAAACGGGGGAAAGAGAGAGATGAGGGGGGGGGCAAAGAGAAAGAGGAGATAAAGACAGAGAGGGGAGAGAGCCAGGGGGAGAGAGAGGAGGAGAGAGATGAGAGAGAGAGAGAGGGGGAAGAGAGAGAGGTGAGAGTGCGTGGAGATGGAGATAGAGAAGGAGAGAGGGGGGGAGAGGGGAGAGAGAAGGGGGGAGAGAGAGAAGAAAGGGGGAGAGAGAGTTATAGGGGAGAGAGAGGGGGGAAAGAGAGGAGAGGGGACGAGAGAGAGGGGGAGAGTGAGGTGGGAGGGAGCGGAGAGAGGGGGAGAGAGAGGAGGAGAGGGAATAGAGGGAAGGGGAGAGAGTGAGAGGGGGAGAGGGAAGGGGAGAGAGTGAGAGGGGGAGACGGGAGAAAGGGGGAGATGGGAAAGAGACGGGAAAGAGAGGGGGAGGGGAGAGATAGAAGCGGAAAGAGAGGGGGGTTGAGAGGAGAGAGAGCAGAAGAGAGGAGGGAGAGAGAGAGAGTCTCTGTGCCGAATTTGCCCAGGTGACCGGCATGGATCAGGCTGCGGCTCGGTGCATCCTGGAGGACAACCAGTGGCTGCTGGAAGTAAGTACCAAGCACTGGGTAGAAACGGTGGAAGATAGTGGACTTCAAATGGGGGTGGTTGGTGAAAGCATCCTGCTTGCCTGCTAGATTTTCATTTACTGTAACTGCAGGAAAAATGTTCCCGATGTTGGGGGCGTTCAGAACCATGGGTCACAGTTTAAGAATAAAGAGGGGGCCAGTTAGGATTGAGATGAGAACAAACTTGCTTCACGCAGAGAGTTGTGAATCTGTGGAATTCTCTGCCACAGAATGCAGTGCAGGCCAATTCACTGGATGTTTTCAAGAGAGTTTTCATTTAGTTCTTGGGGCTAACGGCATCAATGGATATGGGGGAAAAAACAGGAAAGAGGTACTGATTTTAGATGAATAGCCATGATCATATTGAATGGCAGTGCTGGCTCGAAGGGCCGATGGCCTATTCCTGCACCTAATTTCTATGCTTGAGTATATGGCAATAAAACTCGATCACTTGATTTTGAGGCATTCATGCATGGTGGAGGTATAATGTAGTCATAGAGTGCTACAGTGTGAAAACAGGCCCTTCGGCACAACTTGCCCACACCCGCCAACATGTCCCAGCTACGCTACCTGCTTTTGGTCCATACCTCCAAACCTGTCCTATCCATGTATCAGTCTAACTTTTTCTAAAATGTTGGGATGGTCCCTGCCTCAACTACCTCCTCTGGAAGCTTGTTCCATACACCCATCACCCTTTGTGTGGATAATGTTACCCCTTTAAAAGTTACCTCTTAAAAATACTTCATACAAAAAACATTGAAATCATACTTCTACAATGCACTAAAACATGATTTAAATGCATCAAATTTCAAAAAGTTCCTACCCTGGGAGGGGGGACACCCTTCTTCCACACCCTCTCTCCACTCGGTTGCTCCACTCCCTCACCAGCTCGCATAGTTCCCCCCTTTCAAAAACGTTCCAATCCAATTTAAAGCATATATATTGCATTCAAGTATAAGTTAAAAGACTCGCTACAGTATGCACCATATTGCACAATTTCAAGCTGAAAAATGCAAACGTTCCATACCAATGGGAGGGGGACAATACTTGGTCCACTAGTATTTCTGGTACATTATTCGTGTCTTAGCGAAGACAGAACCAAAGTACTTGTTTAACTGTTCTCCCATTTCCTTGGGACCTACATTCGCCTTTTAAGTTAAATTTTCAGTATTTTAAATAGAAAAGAAAAAAGTGTTACTATACTTTTGCAAATGGCATTATGTATTGCTGGATGTATGGTCCTTCAATTTTTTCCGTAACTTTACTATCATCTGCAATGATTATCATAATTTTTGGGTAAAATTTTCGAATACTACTTATTAAAATCCGAAGCTTATGATATCTGAAGAATGTCTTTGTCACTATTGTCACCAAGGAGTCGATGCTATTATCTGGAATAAGGATTAAAAAATGAAATTAATTGCAGCAATAAATTCCATTCTATAAATTGATTAATTTCTGCCTCAAAAATAAATTTAATTTAGAAATTCAACCATATAATTACAATTATTCAAATTTATTGCATCTGTTTTATCTACTGTTAACACAAATTATGGATTACCTTAACAATAAGATATTCTCTACTGATTAATGTAATCTAAATTCTACATTAAAAAAATCTTCATAAAATGGTACCTGGTCCAGGGTCAAATAATCGAATCATTGGGGGCACTCTGATGAGGATTGTAAATTCAGCAGTATATTCTTCAAACTGAAAAGAAACTTTTACAAAACGATAATGTTTAGTAATTATAGGCAGTGGGTTAAATGTACTTGCACAACAAATTTACTAAAGATAAAAATTGTTGATTGCTTTAAAAAAACAAAGCAAAGAGCATTCATTTAATGGGATAATGACAGTATTGAAAAAACATTTATTTTAAATACATTTTTAAATAAACCTTAATGAATCAGAGTAAATTTATTTTAAAATGATTCACCTAAGATTCAAAGAGTAGTTACAAAAGAATACATTTTTCTGCACCCTGTTGAAATGACTTATTTTTTTAAATGGATAAGGTTATTGAACAGCAGTGCTTTTTTTTTGCTACGGTATGTATGTGGTGGCATCTCTGGAAAGTTAAAAACTAGATTTTTTTAAAAGTGATGTATAATTGTTAACGTGTTGAATTTACAGTCTTTAGTTATTACTTTATTAAATTAGAAGTTGATTGGTCACAAAATCAAAACAGAAGAGGGAGCACTATTGATTGAAAGGATTGTTGTCAGCCTGAAGAAGGGTCTCGACCCAAAATGTCAGCCATTCCTTCACTCCAGAGATGCTGCCTGTCTCGCTGAGTTACTCCACCATTTTGTGTCTACCTTCATTGATAAATGTTGCTTAGTTTTTCAGAATCAGAATCCCCAAACACCTCCTCACTGTGATGGAAGTCAAAGTCTTATCTCTTCCCCGTTCTCTGTGCCCATTCCTCTCCCGCAGTCAAGCAACCAAACTGCTGCATCGAGCCGATAAGCCGCGCCGAGCGATGTAAGGCCCTGATTTAAACCCCTCGAAGGTAACCCTGAACTAAACGTGTTTCAGAAGAATTTACTCAATTACGGGCTAATAATGGGGGGGAAAAGCTCATACTTAAATTCTGGAACAATGCGCCCACACCAACAATAAAAATGTGGATATCAAATATGTTTGAAACACTACATCTGGAAGAGATGAGATTCCTCTTAGCAGGCAAAGCAGACCAATTCCAAAAGACGTGGTGTACGTTTTTGGAATTATTACAAGCATGAGGTGCAATAGTAATTTTAAAAATAAATAAATAAATAAATGGTGCCAGGATCTGACAAAGGGGGGTAAAACAACAAAAACAGACTTGGTTGGTAGTCCCCTTTCTGCGGAGTTTAATGTTATAATAGGGCGATTGTTTCTCCTTTCTTTTTTCTTCTTTTCTAGGGTCTACTTTCTTTCTTTACTTCCTTCTCTAACTTCTTTTCTAAGGGGCTTTCTTTTCTCAACACTCTCCTGCACCTTCACGACTCTTGCGCACTTTCCTTACTTCCTTTACTTCTATCTTTTTCTTAAAGCTCAAAAAATGAAGCGGTACAAAAAAATGTATTAAGACATATGTGTTGTGTATTATTGTAACTTACCGTACATCTAATAAAAATAATAAAAAAATAAAGAAAACCCTCGATTCGGGCGGGTGAAGTTTTTTAGAGCCCCCTCGGAGGGTGATGGTAAGTTCCGCAGCCGTTCCGTTGCGGGAGCTCCGAAAAGTGGTCTCCCAGCAGGGACCCGCGAGCTCCCGATGTTACCATCCACAGGGCCTGCAGCCGTGTGCCACCACAGCGCACCGCACTCCGAAGTCGGCCAACTCCGCGAAGGTGAGTCCGTAGGCTCCGCGACTGGAGCCTCAGGTCTGGTTGGAGGCCGCCGGCTCCACGAAGTTAGGCCCAACGACAACGGAGACTTGACAAGGAAAAAGTCGGGTCCCCACGCAGGGAAGAGATTAAAAAGTTCCCCGCCCCCCACATATACACAGCTAAAAATAATATAAAATCTAAAACCAAGACATCCACTTAACAGGACAAAAGGAGAAAAAAACACAGACGGACTGCAGAGGCCGCTGCCGACAGGCGCAGCCATCTTGCCTGATTAATTAATTCTGTATAGAAGCATCTTTTTGTCAACAAGAAAAAAATAATGTTGTAGAGGAATATGATATCACTCTGAAAAGAGAAATTGGGCATCTCAATGTCCATTCTTTAATCTTAGTGATTATAGAACAACGTGTGATTATCCAATTTACTGCAAAATCAGGTACAGAAAGTGTAGATGACATGTGCATGTGCCTTTAACATAGTGACCTCACCACTACTAACCACTCCCCATATCAGAAGTATAAATGCAACCTCCCCACCCATTGATCTCTCTCTAGCTCCTGTGACAGACCACGTACAGCTAGGGCAGCAACGTTTGTGTATTACCAATAAATAGTAGTAAAGACAACAGTGTGTTGTCAATAATCTTTACATGGTGTCAGAAGTGTGATCGGTCGTCCAGCGGTATCTGCCAGAAAGAGCTCTAGGCATCGAGGACCGAAAAGACAGTGGCCGGACCGACCTGTGCAGCGACGTCCTCTACTGTTCGCATTGGGTAGTGCGGGCGTTTGATAGCAAGGTTCAGGTCCTTGGGGTTGATGCAAAGCGAATTTCACTTTTGTCCTTTTTCGCGGCAACAACCATGGTGGAGACCCACCGGGTGGGATCGCTCACCTCTTTGAGGATGCCCATGGTGACCATGTCGAGTAGCGTCGATTCCACCTTGTCCTTCATGGCGAAGGAGGCGCGGTGCGGCGGGCGGATCACAGGTTCAACATCGGGGTCGACAGCAATCTTGTAACAGCTGGGCAGCTTGCCCAGCTTATCGTCGAAACGGTCAGGGTATTCGTGCAGGGCTGAGTGCGCCCCTGAGGGAGCTAGTCAAGAAGGACACTGCCTGGGCCTGGTTCCCGCATCACCAACAAGCTTTTGATGTCCTGAAGTCTAGACTAGTCAGTACTCCCACTCTCAAATTCTTCGATCTGCAGCGTCCCATCGTTCTCACCTGCGACGCTTCCAAATTCGGTCTTGGTGCCGCCTGCCTGCAGCTCCACAATGACCTGCAGCTGCCTGTCTCCTATGCCTCCCGCACCATGACCCCGGCCGAGCAGCGCTACGCTCAGATTGAGAAGGAACTGCTTGCCGCGGTATTTGCTTGCTCCAAGTTCAAGGACTACATTCTGGGCAACAACTTCACGATCGAGACCGACCACCAGCCGTTGGTCACCATACTAAACAAGCCAATCCACGCTGCCTCTTCCCGGCTGCAGCGCATGATGCTGCAGCTCCAGCGCTTCACTTTCAAAATTGTGTACCGCAAGGGCAAGGACATGTTCGTGGCCGACACGCTGTCCCGCGCGCCACTATCGTCCACTGATCGCCACCCCTATGAGTCGTCTGACCTGATGGTGCTTAACGTTAACATTGTGCCTTCACAGCAGATGCAGTCCCTGGTCAAGCACACTGCTATGGATCCTGCCCTGCAGCAGCTTGCTGACGTCATCCGGCAGGGCTGGCCAGACCGACGTTCATCCTTACCGGCCGGTGCCGAGCCCTACTTCCTGGTCCGTGACGAGCTTGTCCTGCACGACGGCGTGGTGGTGAAGGGACACAAGGTGGTTGTGCCCGCTGCGCTGCGAGACCACTACTTTCAGTCCGCCCACCGCGGTCATCCTGGGGCCGAGGCCACTCTGTCACACGCCCAGAGTCAATTCTACAGGCCCGGCATGGCTCAAGACATCCGGGACAGGGTCTCCGCCTGCGCTACCTGCAACAGCCTCGCTCCCCATCAGCAACGCCAGCCGCTACTGCAACAGCCTGCCCCTGAACTGCCCTGGATGGCCGTCGCCACTGACATTTTCGAGTGGCGTGGCAAGCACTTCCTGGTCCTTGTTGACTCTTATTCCAGCTGGTTCGAGGTCGACCAGCTGCACTCCCTCACCTCTTCGGCCGTCATCGGGAAGCTGCGCCGCCACTTCGCCACTTTCGGCTCCCCGGCGACCCTCCAACCTGACAACGGCAGCCAGTTCACCAGTGCCGAGTTTCGGGGTTTCGCTGCCAGCTGGAACTTCCGACATTACACCAGCAGTCCAGAGTACCCGCAGAGTAACGGCCTGGCGGAGCGCGCTGTCCGCAGTGCCAAGGACTTGCTGGAACATTGCAGACTGTCCGAATCCGACTTTTACCTGGCCTCCTCAATCTTCGTAACAGCTCCCGCGACCCTGCCTTGGGCTCGCCAGCACAGCGGCTGATGTCTCGCACTACGAGACCTCCACTCCCTGTGACCCAGCGGTCCCTCGTGCCCTCTGCCCTCCAGCCAGCTGCTGTCCAGGAGCGCATTGCACTCAAGCACGAAGTGCAAAAGCGCTCCCACGACCAGTCCTGCCGTCCCCTACTGTGTCTGTTCCCCGGCCAAGTCGTCCGGATGCAGTCCCCCTCCGGTCCCTCCAAGCTTGCCACCGTCGTCGGTGATGCTGGTTCGCCGCGGTCCTACCTGGTCGAGCACGACGGTACCATCTACCGCCGGTCCCGCCAACATCTGCGGCTTGTCAACGAGCCCCCACCGCCGCCTGCCGACCCTTTCTCCCCTCCTTTGTCCGCCACGCTACCTGCCGCCCCGCGCATGCCTCGGTCCCTGCCATCTCAGCTCTTCCAGCCTCACTCTCCACCAGCCAGCCAGCCGGCTCTTTCTCCTCCGGGTTCCCCGGTTCCGTCCACCGCTCCCGCTCCTGCTCTTTATGCAGAGGGGGGAGATGGCGAGCTGCCTACCCGATCCGGCCGGCTGGTTAAGCCGCCTGTCCGCTATGGTGAATTTGCTTAGCTGTTTGCTCCTCTGTTTGTTTAACTGTTTGCTCACCTGCTCGTTGCGCATGAGACGTGGTCGCCCCGTCACTACTGTATTGCTTTGTTTCCAAGGGGAAGGATGTAGATGACATGTGCATGTGCCTTTAACATAGTGACCTCACCACTACTAACCACTCCCCATATCAGAAGTATAAATGCAACCTCCCCACCCATTGATCCCTCTCTAGCTCCTGTGACAGACCACGTACAGCTATGGCAGCAACGTTTGTGTATTACCAATAAATAGTAGTAAAGACAACAGTGTGTTATCAATACTCTTTACAGAAAGGAAGGAAATATAAGATTTAGGAATAAAACAGAAGGCTTGGTACATACATTCTACATTAATGTTAGAGATGCAGATGCTGCAATCTCTAGCAAAGTGCGGGGGAGCAACTCAGCAGATCAGGCAGCATCTATGGAGGGAATGAACAGACAACGTTTCAGGTTGGGGCCCTACTTCAGATTGATGACAAGCAACATTTAGGCGTGTGTCCCTTCTTCTGTCTGAAAAAGGGTCCAGACTCGAAGTATCTCCTGTCCATTCCCTTCCCAGATGCTGCCTTCCCTGCTGAGTTCCTCCAGCACTTTGTGTTTTACTGTATGTTTACCTCACTATCTGTCTTTGCAATAGCAGAAATATACAGTAAAATACTAGACTAAGTGGGACCCGTTGGGTCCCATGTTCACACCATGGTCCACCAACGCAATATTCCAATATTGGTGGCCAGTAGGGGGGGGGGGGGTTTCTGGAGCGCTAGTATGGGTGTTGTGGGATGAAGATCCTGGTTTCCAGAGGGCTAGTATGGACATTGTGGGCCAAATGGATTCTTGGGGTGGCAGCTCAGTCACTCAAGCCTGATATGCTGGCAGATCACTCGCGGATGGTGGGCTGGCAGTTGGCTCATGGCAATTCCTTGAGAATCCATTTCAAGCAGGGTGCAAGGCCATCAAATTCAAATGCAGTTTCCTACCATTTCAAGCAGGGTGCAAGGCCACTGAATTCAAGTGCAGTTTCATAACACTTCAAGCAGGGTGCAAGGTCACCGAATTCAGGTGCAGTTTCCTTCCACTTCAAGCAGGGTGCAAGGCCACCGAATTCAGGTGCAGTTTCCTTCCACTTCAAGCAGGGTGCAAGGCCACCGAATTCAGTTGCAGTTTCATACCACTTCAAGCAGGGTGCAAGGCCACCAAATTCAAGTGCAGTTTCTTACCACTTCAAGCAGGGTGCAAGGCCACTGAATTCAGATGCAGTTTCATACCACATCAAGCAGGGTGCAATGCCACTGAATTCAAGTGCAGTTACCTACCACTTCAAGCAGGGTGCAAGGCCACCGAATTCAGGTGCAGTTTCATACCACTTCAAGCAGGGTGCAAGGCCACTGAATTCAAGTGCAGTTACCTACCACTTCAAGCAGGGTGCAAGGCCACCAAATTCAAGTGCAGTTTTAAGCCACTTCAAGCAGGGTGCAAGGCCACCAAATTCAAGTGCAGTTTCTTACCACTTCAAGCAGGGTGCAAGGCCACCAAATTCAAGTGCAGTTTCTTACCATTTCAAGCAGGGTGCAAGGCCACGAAATTCAGTTTCATACCATTTCATGCAGGGTGCAAGGCCAGCAAATTCAAGAGCAGTTTCATACCATGTCATGCAGGGTGCAAGGTCACCACATTCAAATGCAGTTTCTTAGCATTTCAAGCAGGGTGAAACCACCATAAAACCACACAAAACACCACATAAACACCACACTCACAATTCAGTAGACATTCAGTGTGTTCAGTTGATTCATAGCTCAGACAGAGTCATGATCTCTCCCTCCCCCATCTTTCAGAGACTGAGCCACATTCACACTTCTGGGTTGTATAATACCTCCTACCAAAAGGGGCATGGCCTTCATGGTGCGATTGACAGGAGAGAGATTCTCAACATTTTTTAAACACTAATAACACTTTTAATTTTCATTGATGGGAATTATCCTCTGCACCTGATGGGTGGAGTGGGACTGAATGAGATGGCCAAAAATCACAGCCGTAAGTGGTAGCGTTTTATCTAAAATCAATATACAGTGCAAACAGGAAGTTGTCAAGTTACCACCACGAACAACAGCCATTTGCAGTGCTTCACTTCAAACCAACCACCACCAACAACAGCCATTTGCAGTGCTTCACTTCAAACACATTAAGGGCATTCAATGTCAGTAAAACCACACTTGTTTAGTAGACATGTGTTCAGTGTTATCCACAGCTCAGACTGAGAGACATGACCCTCTCGCTTTCCCCATCTTGCAGTGACAGACTGAGGCACTCAACGCTTCTGGGTTTTATAGTCCCTCCGGAAGGGGCATGACCTTCAGGAGAGAGAATTTTTCTCTCCATTTTTTAAACACTAATAACTCTTTTATTTTTAATCGATGGGAGAAATCCTCTTGTCCTGCACAGTGGAGGGAGACTCTGAGTAAGATGGCCAAAAATCACAGCCGTAAGTGGCAGCGTTTTTCTAAAATCAATATACAGAACAACAGGAAGTGGCCAAGATCAGAATTTTAGTAATATAGATTATAGATGACGTTGAGATGATACAATAAACTCTCTCCAAACATCTTAGTTAGAATGGCATAGTGAACCTAAGCTAATCTTCCATTACGTTTTCAGTAGTCTTTTGCTATAGAAAGCACAGTGGTGTCGCTTGAAGAGCCAGAGTCCGGGTTCGAGTATGGAAGCTGTCAGTGTGGAGTTTGCACTTTCTCTTTGTGTCTGCTTGTATTTCCTCCAGGTGCTCTTTTTCCCTTCCACAGCCCAAAGATGTGCGGATTTGTAGTTTGATTGACTGCTGTAAATTGCCCCTAATGTGTAGGGAGTGGATGCAAAAGTGGGACAACATAAATGTAATATGAACGGATGATCGATGGTTGATGTGGATTCAGTGGACCGAAGGGCCTGCTTCCATGCTGTCCCCAAAATCAATCGATCAATGGTGCTATCATTGTAAATGGGGGGTTGTGACCTCGTGTGAAGAGCCAAATATCAATATTTAGTTTCAATAATTATGTAACATTTTAAATAAGCACATGTTGCTGACATTCTAGACAGGCATAATGGAGCTGATTGTGTTGGTTTTAACTCAATCAATCCTTTTACAAAGAGGTTTCTCTTCATTTTTTCTGAGGAAATTACCCAGATTTTATTAGAAGTTGCTGTGATTTCTTCATTCATTTATGAAATCGGTTATTATTTTAACTGAGCAAATTGTTAGTTTTTTTGTAGTCGGTCTTGCATCCTACTCCATCTCACCTCAACCCTGGCCTGGAATGGAATTGTCAATGTTAAGTATTGTGCTTACCTAAATCAGTAGAGGCAATTTGGTACTTTTTGTTTGTATAAGTTACATGTTTGAGGATATTATTGATGATTGCCAAACTTGGACTTCTTATTGTCAATTCTTTTTCACCCGATCCATGTACGACACCATCAGGAGTTTCAACAATTGTATTGAATACCCCTTGAGTCGCTGTCAGTTTGACCTTGGTACAAAAAGCAAATAATTCATTATCATTCAAATGTCGTCCATTATACAAAGTCTTTTGGACAATTTCCCATAAACAAATAATGATTTATTCGTATCGGTAATTGGACGCATTGTTATACGTACTGTATTGTTTTCTCCCTCCATGCCATGCACAGCTAGGCCTAAGTGTTAAAAATGTAAAAGATTTAAGTTTTCATGTCAAGTGGAAAAATTAACGTAATAATTAATCTGTTTATTGAAAAACAAAACCAATGTACAAACCTGGGATGAGAATAGAGTAGAGTGGCTTTACTTCAACTCCATGGGTAGGGTAGCTCAGAGGAGAATGGGGTTGTGCAATAATAACCTTCTTTGCAGGCAATTCATTTCTGTATAGAAATCGGCATTATACTAAGAACAATGCAACTTTGAAAATACTCCTTTGTTTTTGTCAAAATCATTGGCATGGATCAAAAGTCAGCTGCAAATATAGATGCAGTCACATTGAGATTATAAATACATTCATAGGTGACCGGGGCAAAATTAGGCCATCAAGTCTTCTCCACCATTCAATCATGCCTGAAATATCTTTCCCTCTTAGCCCCATTCTCTGGCCTCCCCATAACCCCAGACACCCAAACTAATCAAGAATCTATTAATCTCTGCCTTAAAAATATCCGTTGACCTGACTTCCACAGACTTCTGTGGCAAAGTATATTCCTTGTATGTGTACATACTTGGCCAATAAACTGGCCAATAAACGTATTCATTAATTCATTAATTCATTCATTCATTCATAAATTCCAAAGATTCACCACCCTCTGACTAAAGAAATTCCCCCTCATCTTCTTCCTGTAAAGGCTGAAATGGTACAAAAAAAAGTGGTGGGGAATAAATATTTCATCCTAATCTCACAAAAATAAATGTTCTAACCATCAACCTCTTAATTAGTGTCCTTACTCCTTTTCTTAAGAGGAGTCATCCACTAAGGGCACAAGCAATGGAATGACCATGAATTTGGTGAAGATAAAACTAAGAACAGTTCCCCAGGGTATTCTGGTTTCCTCCCATTCCCCCAATTATGTGCAGATCAGTGGACTAATTGGCCATTGTAAATTACCATTCATCTGAGCAGTTGGAAGGAGAAACAGGGGCGGAGCGGTTAGGCATGCACGCAGGGCCGGATTTACGTATAAACTGGACAAGCTTCAGTTTAGGGCCTCGACATCTAGGAGGCGTCCGGCCAGAGCAGGACACCTGCCGTTCAACTCTGGGCGGCCCCCCTCTCTCGTCTCCCCCCGCTATACGTATCCAGGCCGCCGGGTCTCCGCTCCCCGCTCGCTCCTCATCCGCCGGCACGGCATGCCGCCTTGCACATGCGCACAACCACGGCCCGCACTTCATCGGCCGCCCTGCGCATGCGCACTGCCACGGCAAATGGTCGGTGCTGGGCACTTTCTCCCTCGCTTTGAATTGTGGGAGATTTGGCCGCCATTGCTGTCCGGTCGCTGCCTCGCCGCCAGCGCTGAAAACTCCCTGGAGTAACTCTTGCTTCAGGTTTCCTGGTCTCCATAAATATTCTAAATGTAAATTAAACTGGAGGTGGTAGAGGGCTGAACAGTAAAAGCCTATTGCATTTTATCTGTTTATTTATTGTGTATATATATGGTCTATGGTATATAAACACACTGAACTTTTATCTCCTGTTCTGTATTATGTTCACATATTGTGTTGTGCTGCAGCAAGCAAGAATTTCATTGTCCTATCTGGGACACATGACAATAAAACTCTCTTGACTCTTGACTTGGACTTAAGCAAAAAAGGGTTATTTGGGAAAAAAGAGCTACCTTAAATTTAGTTGCGTCTGGTTGGGTAACTATGGTAGGGTGAAGACTATTCCATGCTTTAATTGTGCGGGGGAACTCCATGGAGCAGCCAGCAACTCAGGATAGAAGAAATTGGGTGACGTTTCGGGTAGAGACCCTTCTTTAGACTACCTCTGATTTTAGTGTCTTTAGTTTAATTTAAAGATACAGCGTGGAAACAGGCCCTTCAGCCCACCGAGTCCACGCCGACCACCGATCACCCGAACACTAGTTCTTTCCCACACATTAGCGGAGTAAATCATGAGTCAAGAGTGTTTTATTCTCTCAAGTCCCAGTTAGAACAATGAAATCCTTACTTGCAGCAGCACAACAGAATATGTAAACATAGTACTCTGTAAACAATGTTATAAACGAGAAAACAAAACAGTGTATATTTATATATGAATATATAACTATATAAATATATATGTGTGTGTGTGTTTATGTGTAATATATATACCCACACACACACATAATTTCCCTCCTTGGATTAATAAAGGTCTATCGTATAGTATTTTGTGTGTAGGAAGGAAATGCAGATGCTGGTTTAAACTGAAGATAGACACAGAAAGCTAGAGTAACTCACCAGGTCAGACAGAATCTCTGGACAAAAGGAAAATATTACGTTTTGGGTTGGGTCTGAAATAGGTTCCTGCACACCTTTGGAATGTGGAAGGAAACAAGAGCACCCGGAGAAAACCCATGTGATCAACGGGAAAAGGAGCAAACTCCATACAGACAGCACCCATATTTAGGATCAATTCCGGGTCTCTGACACTTTTAGGCAGCAACATTATGGCCAATGTACAGCCCCATAGTCTTGAACTCAATTAAAACGACAAATGTGGCAAGGGGGGTGACATGAAAAAGAAAGGAAGAGGCGGAGACAGTCGGCTGTGGGAGAGCTGGGAATGGGAGGGGAAGGAGGGAGAAAACAAGGGCTACCTGAAATTAGAGAAGCCAATGTGCATACCGCTGGGGTGTAAACTACCCAAGCAAATATGAGGTGTAGAGAATTGAGGACACAGCCCAGACAGAACGTCACACAAACCGACCTCCCTTCCATTGACTCCATTTACACTTCTCGCTGCCTCAGTTCTCCATGGACACTGCCTGACCCGCTGAGTTACACCGGTACTTCAGCTCTTTCTTTTGCAAAGCAGCATCTGTAGTTTCTTGTTTGTACAGATTCCAGCAGAGTCCTTTATTTCCTTTTATGATGTGTCTTGACAAATCCCTGAAATATTAGATGCTATGTCACGCATGATTCATGTGTTCATCGCATTACGTAAACTTGGGTGGTGCCCAATTAATCTTGGAACCAGGCCCAGATTTTCTCCGATCGTTGCAAATACAAAGTAGTCATGAAGCGCATAACTCCAGACAAAGGGTGGCTCAAATAATGTTTTGGACGTAGCCCAGAACATCACGCAAACCAACCTCCATTCCTTTCACTCCATTTACACTTCAAGCTGCCTCGGCAAGGTCACCAGCAATATTAAGGATAAGTCACACTCCATTCACTCCCTCTTCCTCCACCTCCGATAAGGAAAGATGTACAGAAGTGTGAAAACACTCACCTCCAGATTCAGGGACAGTTTCTTTCCAGCTGTCATCAGGCAACTGAACCATCCTATCAATGGTTCTGAGCTACTATGTCCCTCATTGGAGATCTTCAGACTATCTTGCACTAAACATTATTCCCTTTATCATGTATCTGTACACTGTGGATGGCGTGATTGTAATCATGTATAGTCTTTCTGCTGACTGATTAGCATGCCACAAAAGCTTTTCACTGAACCTTGGTACATGTGACAATAAGCTAAACTAACTAACTAAATGTAGACACAAGGAACTTGAACAAAACATAAAGTATTGAAGGTACTCCAACACCTTCGGGACAGGCAGCATTTGTTTAGCGAATGTAGTGATGACGTTTCAGGTTTGATGAAAGACATCGACCCAAAATGTCATCTGTCCATTCCCTCCACAGATGCAGCCTGGCTTGCCAAGTTCCTCCAGCATTTTGCTATAGTTTAATTGATGTAGTTTCCACCCCCCCCCCCCCAACCACCACCTCCTCCCCCTCCCCCACACACACATATCTCCTAACGCTCTGCGAAACATTTTATCTGAGCATGGTGAATTCATCAACTTGTATTTCTGCTTCTTTTCTTAATATTTTCTTTCTTTCTATTCTGCTCACATTTTATTTTTTATACTCTTCTTCCTTAACAACACAATCTCTTATGCATCCTTTATCATTAAGACATGTGCAAATTGTTTCTTGAGAACCGTGTCTATGTTAAATACTGGCTGACACAAGTTACCTTTCTGGTCTTCAAGGGACCCAATATTTATCATATGTGTATGATAAATTATATACACATATGATAAATATTATATGTGTATTCCACCAGTCAGCTTAGAATAGACAGAGAGTGGTGAATCTCTGGAACTCTCTGCCACAGAAGGTAGTTGAGGCCAGTTCATTGAGTATATTTAAGAGAGAGTTAGATGTGGCCCTTGTTGCTAAAGGGATCAGGGGGTATGGAGAGAAGGCAGGTACGGGATACTGAGTTGGATGATCAGCCATGATCATATTGAATGGCGGTGCAGGCTCGAAGGGCCGAATGGCCTACTCCTGCACCTATTTTCTATGTTTCTATGTTATGTTATGAATCACTCAAGGACTCAGCAATGAGTTTAGGGAACGAGCGGGAGGTCAGATGTGTGACTCAGTGCATGTTTCTGTGCCTGAGTATGTGGGTATGGTTAGAACATGGCTTTCTCTACAGAATCTCTGCTGACCAACTGTGCAATTCAGCCTATGGCTTTTACACCTCTGAAATCTGCCTACATATGTGATCTTCTGTTTCCGGTTGATTGTTCCGGGCTGATGGATATCTAAGAACACAACGGATGGCAATTCTAGTAAATTCTGCATCCCTAATAAATCACAATTATTGGGCAATTAAAAACAAAAATTAGATTTAAAGAATTGTTAATGATTACAATGGTAGAAGTAAGCTCTCATTCAGCAACTTACTTTCCAAATGGTTAAAAGAATAAGAACGATACCAAAACACTTCACAGTCAATGATCTACTGATGAAGTATAGTTAATACTGACTCAGGCTGACTTAGCAGCTAATGTATACAGAGAAAGATGCTGGTAGCAACAAGGAGATAAATGATTGAATAAGTTGTTCGGGTGATGGCTGAGGATTCACAAGCATGAAACAGGCCCTATGGCTCACTGAGATCACACTGAGGTTTAAACACCCATTCATCCTCATCACATTTATTTTCCCTACATTCTCATTGCTTCCCACAAATGCGACCCCACTTGCACACCAGGGGCAACTTATAGTGGCCATTTAAGCAACCAAGATGCATACCTTTGGGACGCGAGAGAAAAGAGGAAAGTCACGTGATCATAGTGAAAATGAGCAAACTCAACACACAATCACTAGGTTACCATCCCTTCAGCCCCTGACACCAAAGGCCAGTTTGTTTATCCACTTCTCCACTCACCACAATGCCAACACATCTGCTCTCTGTTCCACTGATAAAAGACTGAACAGCTAGGAAAAGTATCATGTATCTTGCACTTTTACGGATGTGGCTTTGGAGAGAAAATAAGCCAACATCTGGTGTCTCAGATGAGTTTGTCAGAGTTTAGAGATATAGCATGGAACAGGCTCTTTGGTACACCGAGTGCACGCCGACGTGCATTCTAACGTTATTCAACTTTCTCATCCACTCCCTACATTCTAGGGGCACTCTTTGTTTTACAGAGGCCAATTAACTCACAAATCCACGTCTTTGGGATGTGGGAGGAGACCAGAGCATGCAGGTGAAACCGATGTGGTAACAGGGAGAACGTCCAAACTCCACATAGACCACACAGCAGTCAAAGATAGGAGCAAACCCGGGTTTCTGACAGGTTTGCGGAAGTGGTTCTACCCGTTGTGCCACTGTGACTCCCATTTGTTCTTCCACAAGAAAGTATCCTTGGCAATATTTATCCCCCATGCAACAGTGCCTAAAAAAGACGATCTGATCATTATTTCATTGCTGTTATTGGGAACTTGCTGCGTCCAGATCGATTCCTACATTATAGCTCACAGTAGACCAATGATTCTACTGGAGGTAATTATCTATATTACTAAAACTCTTTGTTTGTGCTGACAATGTGCCTCTCTGCTCTGCTTTTTCCTATCTTCTTCCAAACGTTAGGGCACAGCTTTCCCATTTTCACATATTCTGTATTGTAGTAAATGCCTACTATTTTCTGTGTGCTTAAGCAAAGCAAGAATTTCATTGTCCTATACAGGGACACATGACAATAAACTCACTTGAACTTGAACTTGAACTTCTACTCACATTTTCCCGTCGAAACAATAAATATCTTCCCGTCGCATTCCGACCTATATTTCCAATGTTATTCATGATTTAAAATTTCAAAAAAGCCAAAACCACTTTCTCAGGGAGCATCCAATGACGATGTCACAATGCCTCTCACAGTGCACTAATCACAATGGGCTCTCAAGCTGTCCAGGCCCTGGCGCTGGGGCAGGGAATGGGAGTGAGGGGAGGAGGAGGAGGGAAATGGGGTAGGGTATCTACCCCTTCCCTCTCTGCCCCTCCCTCTCTCTACCCCCTCTCCCTCCCTCTACCCTCCCCCCTCTCCCTCTCTAACCCCCTCTCCATCTCTACCCTCCCACCCCTACCTCTCTACCCCCTCCCTCTCTACCCCCTCCCTCTCTACCCCCTCCCTCTCGCCCGCCCCGCCCTCCCTCTCTACCCCCCTCCCTCTCTACCCCCTCCCTCTCTACCCCCTCCCTCTCTACCCCCTCCCTCTCTACCCCCTCCCTCTCTACCCCCTCCCTCTCTACCCCCCTCCCACTCCCTCTCTACCCCCTCCCTCTCTACCCCCTCCCTCTCTACCCCCCTCCCCCTCCCTCTCTACCCCCTCCCTCTCTACCCCCTCCCTCTCTATCCCCTCCCTCTCTACCCCCTCCCTCTCTACCCCCTCCCTCTCTACCCCCTCCCTCTCTACCCCCCTCCCACTCCCTCTCTACCCCCTCCCTCTCTACCCCCTCCCTCTCTACCCCCTCCCCCTCCCTCTCTAACCCCCTCCCTCTCTAACCACCTCCCTCTCTACCCCCTCCCCCTACCTCTCTACCCCCCTCCCTCTCTACCACCTCCCTCTCTACCCCCTCCCCCTACCTCTCTACCCCCTCCCTCTCGCCCTCCCCGCCCTCCCTCCCTACCCCCCTCCCTCTCTACCCCCCTCCCTCTATATCCCCCTCCCTCTCTACCCCCTCCATCTCTACCCCCTCCCTCTCTAGGGAGTGGTGAGTATTGGGACCTATGGGTGAGTGGTGGACTATTGCATTGCGCTCCCCCCCCCCCCCCACGCCCAACCCGCGTTGGGGGACAGGACACAATGGGTCCTACTTGTTTGTCTATAAATGTGCTTTGGAAAATCCTGAGACCAAAAATGATCTGATATAAATTCATGACATTTTTAAAAGTATATAAAACCCTTCAATGCAAAGATAATCCACACTGTTTATAGTGCCACCTATCATTTACTTACCTTTTTTTATATTGTTCATATTGTAATCCTCTTCGGTTTTTGATTGCCAAATTATCGTTCCCAGCGTTAAATTTATCATATGTAAACATGCCTGAATTCAAACTTCTACAGCTGCAGGCATTTCTGCCAAATGTCCTACAGAAACAAAAAAAGTTGAAAATTGATCTACAAGTTGATTGTACAAACACTGAAAGTGAAAGAAAGAAATTACAATATAGCTACAACCTGAATACAGATCCTGAAATGGAATTGTGTGAGAAATCCAAACATTGCTACACATTTATAGACACAAAATGCTGGAGTAACTCAGCGGTTCAGGCAGCAGCTCTGACGAGAAGGAATGGGAAACTTCACCCATTCCTTCCCTTCAGAGATGCTGTCTGCCCCGCTGAGTTACCCCAGCATTTTGTGTCTATCCTAGATTTAAACCAGCATCTGCAGTTCCTTCCTACACACTCTTCACATACATGGCAGACCAAAAGCCAACAAGCATTTTACTTCTAAGTTTACTAAAGGAAATAAGCCATAGGTAAAATGTTCCTATACCAGAATTCATGGTATGTAGACTGAAAACTCTTTTTATGTGCTTGGAAAAATATCCAAGCACAAAGGGGAGAAAATGAGATTGAATGTGGAATAGTACCACAGTACAACACAGGCCTTTTGCAATACAAAGCCTGACCTAGGTACCAACCTTGATACCAATTTAATCCCATCAACCTGCACATGGTCTATATCCCTCCATCCTATGCCTGAATAAATGGTTCTTAAATGCTCCAAAGACAAATCAAATTGCACGTTAAAGTCGCAAAGTGCTGGAATGACTCAACGAGTCAGGTAGCATCTCTGGAGAATATGGATAGGTGACTTTTCAGGTCAGGACACTCTGACCCGTGTTCTGAACTGCTGCTGACCTGCTGAGTTACTCTTGCACTTTATGTCAATCAGCACCTGCAGTTCCTAGTTTCAACATTGCATCTCCTCTCCTCTCCTCTCCTCCAGCCCTGCCTAGGGATTTCCTGGGATTCATTATGGGGGGAGGCAAACATGGAAATCTATTCAGGGAACGTAATGGAGGTTTGTAGACTCTTGCCAACAACCAAGAGAGTTAAATTCAGTGCTGCCGGAAGATATTTTCCCTTCCTGAACTGCAACCTCAGAGGTGAGCATATAGCAACGTGAAGTATGGCTACAAAACTAACCTTTCTCTGAAACTGCAATGGATGCACATGGTCTTCCAGCCTTCCAACAGTGGGAACTGTGATGAAGGCTGATTCCTTCCACTGAATTGTTCTCACCGGCTAGGATTTTCAATGGTTGAAAGATACAGCATGGAAACAAGACCTTTGGCCCACTGAGTCCATGCTGACCATCCATCATGCCTTTGCACTACTTCTAGGTTATTCCGCATTTTCAACCCCACTACCAACGATTTACAGAGGCCAATTAACCTATAAACCTGTACGCTTGGGATGTAGGAGAAACCAGAGCACCCAGACAAAACCCACGCGGTTATAGGGAGAACATGCAAACTCCACACAGACAGCACCAGATGTCAGGATCGAACCCTAGTCTCCAGCATCTGTGCGGCTGTGCCACCCCATGGTTGCTCCTACCAATTTCTTGGTGCCCCTGATCTACACAAAGCAGGCAGGGAGAAGGAACTCAAGCTCATTATTATAGAGGAGACTAAAGTCAGTCTGTCAGTCAGTCAGTCTGTCTGTCTGTCTGTCTGCCTGTCTGTCTGTCTGTCTGTCTGTCTGTCTGTCTGTCTGTCTGTCTGCCTGTCTGTCTGTCTGTCTGTCTGTCTGTCTGTCTGTCTGTCTGTCTGTCTTCTTGTTTATATGTGTGTGTGTGTGTGTGTGTGTGTGTGTGTGTGTGTGTGTGTGTGTGTGTGTGTGTGTGTGTGTGTGTGTGTGTGTGTGTGTGAGAGAGTGTCTGTTATTGTCTTCTCTCAACTTTTCCCCGTCGTCGATCTAATAAGTTTCCTTCATATTTTATGTTTTATATGTTTTATATTTTATTAGGCCAGTTCATTGGCTATATTTAAGAGGGAGTTAGATGTGGCCCTTGTGGCTAAAGGGATCAGGGGGTATGGAGAGAAGGCAGGTACAGGATACTGAGTTGGATGATCAGCCATGATCATATTGAATGGTGGTGCAGGCTCGAAGGGCCGAATAGCCTACCCCTGCACCTATTTTCTATGTTTCTATGTTATATTTCAAAAGTTATTGGTATTTTAAGGTTTAAAAAAGCCAACGTTGACAAGATTTTTACTGTTAAAATACTCCCTGCCAGCTTCCATTAAACTTCGATAAAAAGTTGCAATACACGAATACTTTGTGCTTCGACCAACTTTTCACCTGAATGGGTATCACAGCCCGTCATCCAACATTTGCAACAATGTTGCCATCAAAGCTCCTGGCAGGACAGGAGGGGGAGGGTCAATTGGTATTGCAATTGGGGAAGTGCAATTGGAATTTTATTTTTAAAGTCTAGTGCTGGGGAGGTAGGGGAATGCTGGAATCTTACATTCGGCATTGGGTTGAGTTGGGCGACCATGCCTCCCGTGGGGGCTACAGATTAGTGGTGCAATATTGCGTTGGGGAATGGGTTGCATTGGGGGACCAGGCCTCCCATGCGACACGGACCCAACGGGTCCCAGTTGGTCTAGTATACTACTAAAAGTCTCATCTTGTCTGTCTGCCTGTCTATCTGTCTGTCTGTCTGTCTGTCTGTCTGTCTGTCTGTCTGTCTGTCTGTCTGTCTGTCTGTCTGTCTGTCTGTCTGTCTGTCTGTCTGATCAAGGAACTATGCCAAAACGGTACACAATAGTGCGAATGTTTTTGCTGAATCTTACATAGCTTTTTCCCTTGGTCGTTAGTATCAAGTTTCTTCACATTTGATGTTATATTTCACAAGTTATTGATATTTAAAGTAAAAAAAAAGCCAACTTTGCCAATAATAACTGCCTGTAAGTGGGAGACTTTTCTTGTAGCTTCCGGTGATGATGCCACAATGGCATCTCACAGTCGTCCAATCACAATCGGATCTGATTTACACAAGCCGCTGTGAAGATTCCGAAAACCGAGAAAGACACCACGATGGGATCTTTAAGAAAGAACTGCAGATGCTGGAAAAATCGAAGGTAGACAAAAATGCTGGAGAAACTCAGCGGATGAGGCAGCATCTATGGAGCGATGAAATAGGTGACATTTCGGGTCGAGATCCTTCTTCAGACTGATGTGGGGGGGAAAAGAAAGGAAGAGGTGGAGACATTAGGCTGCGGGAGAACTGGGAAGGGATGGGAAGGAGGGTGAACGCAAGAACTACCTGAAATTGGAGAAGTCAATGATCATACCGCTGGGGTGTAAACTGCCCAGGCGGTAAACTACCCAGGTGCTGCTCCTCCGATTTAGAAACATAGAAAATAGGTGCAGGAATAGGCCATTCGGCCCTTCGAGCCTGCACCGCCATTCAATATGATCATGGATGATCATCCAACTCAGTATCCTGTACCTGCCTTCTCTCCATAGATCCCTTTAGCTACAAGGGCCCCATCTAACTCCCTCTTAAATATAGCCAATGAGCTAGCCTCAACTACCTTCTGTGGCAGAGAATTCCACAGATTCACCACTCTGTGTGAAAAATGTTTTTCTCATCTCGGTCCTAAAAGATTTCCCCCTTATCCTTAAACTGTGACCCCTTGTTCTGGACTTCCCCAACATCGGGAACAATCTTCCTGCATCTAGCCTGTCCAACCCCTTAAGAATTTTGTAAGTTTCTATAAGAACCCCTCTCAATCTTCTAAATTCGAGCAAGTACAAGCCGAGTCTATCCAGTCTTTCTTCATATGAAAGTCCTGCCATCCCAGGAATCAGTCTGGTGAACCTTCTCTGTACTCTCTCTATGGCAAGAATGTCTTTCCTCAGATTAGGAGACCAAAACTGTACGCAATACTTCAGGTGTGGTCTCACCAAGACCCTGTACAACTGCAGTAGAACCTCCCTGCCCCTATACTCAAATCCTTTTGCTATGAATACTAACATACCATTGGCTTTCTTCACTGCCTGCTGCACCTGCATGCCTACTTTCAATGACTGATGTGCCATGACACCCAGATCTCATTGCATCTCCCCTTTTCCTAATCGGCCACCATTCAGATAATAAACTACTTTCCTGTTTTTGTCACCAAAGTGGATAACCTCACATTTATTCACATTATACTGCATCTACCATGCATCTGCCACTCACCCAGCCTATCCAAGTCACCTTGCAGCCTCCTAGCATCCTCCTCACAGTTAACACTGCCCCCCAGCTTCGTGTCATCCGCAAACTTGGAGAAGTTGCATTCAATTCCCTTGTCCAAATCATTAATATATATTGTAAATAGCTGGGGTCCCAGCACTGAGCCTTGCGGTACCCCACTAGTCGCTGCCTGCCATTGTGAAAAGGACCCGTGACTCTGCGCTTGGTCTCACCGATGTAGAGCAGTTGATACCTGGAACAGCAGATGCAATTGATGAGGTTGGAGGAGGTGCAGATGAACCTCTGCCTCACCTGGAAAGACTGCTTGGGTCCTTGGATGGAGTCGAGGGGGGAGGTAAAGCGACAAGTGTCGCATTTCTTGCAGTTGCAAGGGATATTACCAGGGGAGGAGGTGGTTTGGGTGGGAAGGGACAAATTGACCAGGGAGTTACAGAGGGAGCCGAAAGGGGAGGAGATGGGAAGATGTTGCCAGTGGTGGTATCCCGTTGAAGGTGGTGAAAATGTAGGAGGATATAGTCTCCGACTATAGATGATGCTCTCACCAGGGTCTCCTCTATATCCCGTAGCTCCGCACTTACTCCCCACACGGAACGAGGACAGAGTCACCCTTGTCCTCACCTTCCACCCTACCAACCATCATATAATCCTCCCGCCCCCCCCCCCCACATCAGTCTGAAGAAGGGTCTCGACCCGAAAGATCACCTATTCCTTCGCTCCATAGATGCTGCCCCAACCCAAGTGGGAAAGATTAATTGCGTTGGGGAAATGGGTGAGTGGTGGAATATTGCGTTGGGGAAATGGGACCCAACGGGTCAGGAGGTAGGGAGGGGAGAAGGGTTATGGAGGGTGGGAGGGGGTGACTGAGGGTAGGGAGTGACTGAGGGTAGGGGAAAGGAGAGGGAGGGAGAGGTGAAGGAGGGAGAGGAGGAGGAGAGGAGGTGTGGGGAGAGAAGTGGGAGGGTGAAGAGGTGTGAGAGGGATGAGGGGAAATGGGGGATGAAGGGAAATGAGCCGTGCCTGCGCAGTTGGCGACTATGGGTGAGTGGTAGAACATTGCGTTGGGCGAATGGGTTACGTTGGGGGAACGTGCGATGGGGTGATTGGCTCCGGGTTGCGCCTGTCTCCGGGGTGAGCGCTGACGCCGCGTTCGGGGATCAGCCCTCCCATGTGACGCCGCATCCCCCCCCCCCCCTCCCTCCCCCGCATTGGGGGATGGGGCCCAACGGGTCCCACTTGGTCTAGTTATATGTTAAAAGGATTTACCAGTCACTTCCATATGGAGAGAGAAATTTTAATTTATTCAATGGTTTCAGTTTTAAGTGCAAATCAACAGGGGTAGTAGGTTTTTTTTCATCCGTAAACAAAATCATTGACTCGATAATGCCAGGTCTCAAGATCAAACTTATGAAAATGCTTCCAACGCAATTATCATGAAAACCAGGCAATAGGTCTTGAGCTGCATGCTGAAAAAGGAACGTGATATAAAATTAAAACATGTTGAGAATCAAATTCAAATAAACAAATTTGCATAAACAAATAAAACAATATTTAAACTCATCCATAAAACTGCAGTAGTGATTGATCAGAATTTGAATTTGATGGCAGCTGAGGAAGTTAAATTAAAATAATTTGGTGGTATGGGTATCAGGGGTTATGGGGAGAAGGCAGGAGAATGGGGTTAGAAGGGAGAGATAGATTAGCCATAATTGAATGGCGCAGTAGACTTGATGGGCCGAATGGCCTAATTCTGTTGCTATCACTAATGAACTTATGGTACAGTGCCAACGCTGGCAGATCTGTTGCCTCATAGCACTAGAGACGAGGGTTCAATCCTCACATCAGGTTACTGTCTCTGCAGAGTTTGTATGTTCTCCCTGTAACCATGCAGGTTCCTTCAAGGTGCTCCAGTTTCCTCCCACAAGAAATGCGTGTTTGTAGGTTAATTGGTCTTTTGAATGCCACTAATGTATCTGGATTCAATCACTGTCCACAGCAGCGCATTTCAGGCATTTCAGGCATTCATCACCCTCCATGTAATAAACAATTCACATATCTCTTTTAAACGTTGCCCCACTCACTTTAAAGCTATGCTCTCTAGTATTCGATATTTTGATCCTGGGCAAAAGGTTCGACATTTAAATAACTTGCACCACAGACTGGTTTGGCAACTCAAACACCCAGGAACGAAGGGTACGAAAAGTGGTGAATACTGCCTGGTCCATCACATGTACTGTCCTCCCCACTATTGAAGGGATCTATAGGAATTAGTGTCTCCAAGTGACAGGGAGCATCATCACCCTGGCCACGCTCTCATTTCACTCCTACCTTCGGAAAGAAGGTATAGGAGTCTGAAAACTGCAATGTCCAGGTTTAGGAGCAGTTCTTTTCCCCCAAACAAAATCAGGCGATTGAACACTACAAACTCCAAGTAAACTATGATCTGCCTTAATTCCAGTTGGAACTTCGGGCTTTGTTTTGTTTTGAACGGTATTGAGTTTTTAAAATTTATTTATCTTTTTTGAAATGTCTTTTTATTATATTGTATATTGAGTACTGTCTTTATAAACCTGTTGTGTTGCTGCAAATACGAATTTCATTGTCCTATTTCGGTACAAAACATATTTTTGATTCAATCAAGATAACCGATTATGAATATGTAACAGGTTGGTGAAAATAAAATGGTTAATGCAAAGCTAAATCATCATGATAAACTGGAGGCAAAGATAGACCAATCGAATATCACTTGGAAATTTTATGTTTGGACGAGAAGCAATTATAAGATCAACGCTAACTAATATTATTGAGGAGTTGGGGAACCACATTTTTTATTGAAGGTTATTACTGCCCTAAACTGTCTGTCATGACAACTGACGTCAAGAGGGAACTAACTGAACATCAAATATCACGTCATAGTGATATATCAGGAATCACTAGATTCCAGAGTGATTCGACATGATTGGAAAATTGCCAATATTACCCTGCTGCACAAGAAGGAAGCAAAGCAGAATAGTAGAAACCGGCTAGTCTGCCTTCAGTGGTTGTTAAGATTTTAGAGTGTGCTAGACTAAGTGGGAGTCACTGGTTCCCAGTCACACGGGAGGCCTGGTCCCCCAACACAACCCATTCCCCAAAGCAATATTTCACCACTCACCCGTTCCCCCTACACAATATTCCACCACTCACCCATAGCCCCAAACTGCGCAGGTGCGGCTCATTTCCCCTCATCTCCCAGCACTCCCACCACCACCTCGTCATGTGCGTGAGGGGAGGAGGGGATGGGGGGGTGTGGGTTGGGAAGAGGCGAGGGCGTGTGTGTGTTGGCGGGGAGGTGTAGGAGGGGGGTAGATGGTGGTGTGGGGGAGGGGGCTGTGTGAGGTGGAAGGGGAGGTGTGTATGTGGGTGGGAGGGGTGTGTGGACGGGGGGAGGGGGATGTGTGGGCGGGGGGTGTGTGGACGGGGGGAGGGGTGTGTGGGCGGGGGATGTGTGGGAGGGTGGTGTATGTGGGAGGGATGTGTGTGTGGGCGGGAGATGTGTGTGGGCGGGGGGGTGTGGGAGGGTGGTGTGTGTGGGAGGGATGTGTGTGTGGGCGGGAGATGTGTGTGGGCGGGGGGGTGTGGGAGGGTGGTGTGTGTGGGAGGGATGTGTGTGTGGGCGGGAGATGTGTGTGGGCGAGGGATGTGTGTGGGCGAGGGATGTGTGTGGGCGGGGGATGTGTGTGGGCGGGGGATGTGTGTGTGGGCGGGGGATGTGTGGGAGGGTGGTGTATGTGGGAGGGATGTGTGTGTGGGCGGGAGATGTGTGTGGGCGAGGGATGTGTGTGGGCAGGGGGCTTGTGGAGGAGGGAGGTGTGGGAGCATGAGGCATGTGGATGAAGGGGGTGTGTGTGGGCAGGGATGGGTTGTGGGGGAGAGGGGGATGTGTGGGCGGGATGGGTGTGGGAGTGGGGGTGTGTGGGGTGTGTGGAGTGGGTGGGAGGTGGTTGTGAGGGGGTGGGTATGTGGGCGGTGGGAGGGGTTGTTGGGAGAATGGGTGTGCGGGCAGGGGGGGGGGATTGAGGGGGCGTGGGTGTGGGCGGGGGGTTGTGGGAGGGGTGGTTGTGGAAGAGGGGGGGGGGGGTGGGCGGGGGTGTGTGCACGGGGGGTTTGTGGAGGGAATGGTGTGTGGGCGGGGGGGGGCGGTTGTGGAGGAGGAGGGGTGTGGGTGGGTGGGGGGTGTGGGCAGGGGAGGGTGGGCAGCGGGGTTGGTGGGGAGGTTGTGTGAGCAGAGGGGGTTGTGGGGGGGATGGGTGTGTGGGGGAAAGGGTGTGTGTGTAGGCGGGGGAGTTGTGGAGGGAGTGGGTAGGTTTGGAGGCTCGATGGGAGGGACCTTACCAGGTTCTCCTGATGAGCCCAACTGCTGTTAAGGTAGAAGGAAGGGATGCATGGGTCCATCTTCACCAATGCAAGAGTATTAGTGGAAGAGTTTGAGCTGCTAACTTGTTTTCGTCAAGGAATTTCTTCGGTATGGGAACATCATACCCATCGAACGTCAAGAATACATTAAGCTGACGTGATGGACAAAGATGATTCGTGCCCATGCAAACTTGGGAGATGGAGACTCATCTGTCAGAAATCGTGAAACTATGCCCATGAAAACTTGGAAAGTTACTTAGAGTTCTGATAGATTACATGGCCATCATTGTTAAATTGTATAACAGGAACTGTTGTCATCTTACTTGTTTGTTATCATATATGATAAAAGAGGGGAATGATAATGTCAGGCACATTGGGTGCTTAACAAAATGGAGGATTTCTGTTTCTGAAAAACATACTTGGCATATTTTTCTAAAGCTGTGGATCATGACTCCAGAGAGTCTTTGGCCTGGGAAGAGGTTGAATAGAAGTTGATGTCCAGATGGCCTTTAATTGTTAATATATATGAGATTTTGCAGAAGGAGCTAGGTCTTGTTGCAAATGCATGCTTGGGATTGGTTGGTGAAATGATGGGTAACAATAATGTTGCAGACTATGTTGCATGGTCTTCCCGCCACGAATTATGATTGGTCCAGGAAAGGGGCCTTACCCAAGATATTTACTTTACCTGGGAGAATGCTTCTTTACCTAACATAAGTGTTTCCCCCTAAGTCCTTTGTGTTGAAACTATGTTCTGTGATATTTTATGATTGGGTTAGGGAAATGTCAATGTATTTTGTAACCTTTATCGATAATTGGCTTGATGGGGTTGCCCCCCCCCCCCCCTCCTCATGTATTTTTGCGCCAAGCTTCTGCAAAGGTATAAAAGAGGGGAGAGCACATTGGGGTGTGCTGATCTTCAGGGAGAACACATTGAGGGGTGCTGATCTTCTGGGGTTTGTTCTATTTGCGTGAGGCTGTTGGGCTCGAATAAGTAGGGACAAGGATCGGACTCGCAGTATTGGATTAGGTAATGGATTTCCAGTGCTCGTATTTGGTGTTTGACTGAACCAATCTAAGGGGGGTAAGTTTAGGACTGGAATTACATTGGGGGCTTGCCCAGGATCTCAACGGATTGCCAAACATAAATTTTCGGTCAGGGAATTGAGTCGTGTCGGAATGCGGGAGGATAAATCGGCGCCATGGTGCGGCTTTCACCTGGTTTTCCCCGCTTCGCTGATCTGATGATGAATCGGTCATTTGTGTGCTTGTGTTTGGATTCCCAACAAGATCGATAGAGATTAGTAGTCTGGCCAGCACTGAGGGGGAGGGTTTGATGCCATAGAGGGTTTGGGTCCCCGCCTAGGGGGTTTGAGGGCCACGGAAGGTGGAAGTTGGGCTCACAAGGCTCTTCTCTAGCGGGTTGAAGGCCCCACACCATTGGCAGTTAACAGCTGTTGCAATCGGGATTCCACTGAAACTAGCCCGAGGTTTGAGTGTTGATAGAACCTGGGGTTTGAAGCCCCACTCATCGTGGGATATAGATTTTGAGATATCTTCAAAGACAGGATTGAGAAGGGCAGTGCAAAGAGGGAAAGTTCTGCATCAGTGCTGAGAGTGTGATTGGAAAGACGCCACTTTAAAGATCAGCATCGATTACCAGCATGAAACAGGTGTGTGCTGAAGACCAGTATTCAGCGGATTGACGGGTTTGAGGCCTACGGGGTTTGGGGCCACGCCTGTTTGTGGTTTAAGTCCCAAACAGTACTGGGAACTCAATGTTGGAGTAAAATTAGCCGAGAATACTTTAAAATCAACCCTGATAGGGGGGAGACGCATCTAGTATCTGGACAGTGATCTAAATTTTTCGATTTAAATTTTACTAAATTCAAGGCATTCATATTGAAGGCTACTGGTTATTGTATAGAGATCCGTTTTGATCTTGTAAAATTGTTTTTAAAAAAGGGCAGTAATTGTATATAACTCTGTATAACTCTGTAACGGTAATATAGCGATTGTGAGATTAATGCTGCTGTTGTAATCGTGGTTTGAATTGTGACTGTATATTAATATAACGTGATCTAGTGTAATTTAAAATAGTCTGATTTACTTTAGTTGTACTGTAGTCGAATGCTTATATTTTATTGCAGTGTGTTTATGCAAAACTCCAATTCAGACACTGTACAACTATTAATCCGGCATCTTTCCTTATTTCACCTCCAGAAGAACCGTCAGAATCAGGACATGACTGTTTGTTCGTAATACAAGGAGAATCATCTGTAAGGGAAGATCTGAAGGACGCTCCTATAGTAGACCCTGTTATGACACTATACGTAGACGGAAGTGCATCCATTGGGCCCCAGGGAAAGAGACTTACTGGGTACGCTATTATGGATCAGGATGGGAACAGTGTAGAAGCAGCTGCTTTTGAGTCACCCTTTTCAGCCCAACAGGCTGAGCTGTTTGACTTAATCAGAGCATGTATTCTTGGAAGAGATCTGAAAGTAAACATATATACAGATTCTAGATATGCATTCGGAGTAGTACATGACTTTGGACAGCTGTAGAGGAATAGAGGATTCCTAACCTCGGCAGGAACTCAAATATCTCATAAGCAATTGGTGACTGATTTATTACATGCTCAGTTGCTACCTAGGCAAATTTCCGTAATGGAGTGTACCGCTCACACAAAGGGCCAGACCCCGACAGACATTGTGCTGACCAAGCAGCAAAGGAGGTATCCCGGGAAGGCAAGGTGGTGATGCAAAAATGATAAGGCAGATAAAAAGTTCATGTAACAAGTCTCCCCCGGAAAAGCCAATGCCAACCATCCAGGAAATAATTCAGTTGCAGGTAGAATGCTCCTGAAGAGGACATATCATGATTATGGGTCACTCCGGCAGGGCAGACTTGTATGCCAGATCCTCTTGCAGTTTGGGTTGTGGCGTGTATGCATTTTGGGACTCACTATGGTGCGAGAGCAATTATTCGGTGTTTAACTGAGCCAGACTAAGAGGGGGGGGGGGGGGGGGGGGGTAAGTTTAGGACCGGAATTACAGTAGGAATAAAGGCCGAGACTATTTTCTAAATAGGCAGATAATCCAGAAATAGGTGCAAAGGGACTTGGAAGTGCTGGTGCATGATTCCCAAAAAGTTAATCTGCAAGTCAAATCGGTAGTAAGGAGGGCAAATGCAATGCTAGCATTTATTTCAAGAGGGCTAAAATACAAAAACAGGGATGTGATGCTGAGGCTCTATAGGGCACTGATCAGTCCACACTTGGAATATTGTGAGCAATTTTGGGCACCATATCTGAGGAAGGGTTTGCTGGCTCTGGAGAGGGTCCAGAGGAGGTTTACAAAGGAAAGACCGGAAGTACCAGTGTAACTCAGTGGGTCAGTCAGAATCAGTGGAGAACTGGATAGCTAATGTTACAACACTGCTATTTTTCATGTTACAATGATGTACTTGTGTATCATTGTTGTATACCTGTTGTACTTGTGTATGCCTTGATTGTACTTGTGGTAGAGTGGTTTACTTTAGTTTAGCTTAGTTTATGAGTGTCACGTGTACCGAGGTGTAGCAAAAAGCTTTTATGTTGCGTGCTGCCCAGTCAGCAAAAATATCATACATGACTATGATCAAGCCGTTTAACGTGTACAGATACAAGATAAAGGGAATAACATTTAGTGCAAGATAAAGTCCAGTAAAGTCTCATGAAAGATAGTCTGAAGGTCTTCAATGAGGTAGATGGTAGGTCATGATTGCTCTCTGGTTGATGATAGGATGGTTCAGTTACCTGATAACAGCTGGGACGAATCTGATGCTGAATCTGGAGTTATGTGTTTTCACAATTGTGTACCCCTTGCTTGATGAGAGAGGGGAGAAGAGGGAGTGACCGGGTTAAGACTGGTCCTTCATTATGTTAGTGGCCTTGCTGAGGCAACGTGCAGTGTAGATGGAATCAATGGAAGGGAGGCTATTTTGCGTGATGGTCTGAGCTACATCCACAACTTTGTTTGAGCCTGCCTTTATCTCGGAGTGCGCTTCATGACTAATTTGTTTTGCAAATGTTTGCAAAACGAAACATTTGCCTATTAGTTAGCCAAGATAAACTAATTTCACCTGCCTGCATGTGATGCATGTTTCTCCATTCCCTGCATATTCATGTACCTATATCAAAACGTTTCAAACACCACTATTGTATCTGCCTCCACCACCAGCATGTTTCAGGAACACACCACTTCTCTGTTGTAGAGAAAAACACAACTTGATTTCCACATTTCTTCAAAACTTTATCTAGTCCATGGAAAATGTAAATATTTCTAGCAGGTTTGCTGCTTTAATTTGGGCTTTCATTAGATCAAAATATTTTATAAGTCAGTCTATATATTTTTTAAATTCCCCATTACATTCAATTTTATGGCGATAAAAAAATAGGCAATCCTACCTTGAGTTTCCCTTGAATACGATACTGTAGCTGCAGAAAATATACCTTTTAAGCAGAACAATTCAAGCAAAACGGACACCGGTGCAGAAAATAAGAACTTAAAGTTGTTATAATTCGTTCTTGGTACAAAAAGAACATAATAGAAGTGTCATTAACGTGTAGATTGTTTTAGTTGCTGTACTACCTGGAGTTCCGCACCACTTGACTGCAGTGTTACCAATTTTGCATGATTTCACAACCAGTGAGCACCACCCAGATTTACATCATGCTGACAACATAGCAATCGTGGCTGTAATACAATCTGATATTTAACCAATTATCGAGACATCTAAGTATAAAGATCAAATTATTCTGCTGGAATTCGCACAAACAAGTCAAGTCTATTTGTCAAATACACATACGAGATGTGCAGTGAAATTAAAGTGGCAATGCTCGCGGACTTTTGTGCAAAAGACAAACAACCAAACAACCAAACAAACTATAAACACAATCATAACCCACATATTCTTTTACATAATAAATAATGGAAGGAAAAACGCTCAGCAGAGTTAGTCCCTGGTGAGATAGGCGTTTACAGTCCGAATGGCCTCTGGGAAGAAACTCCTTCTCAACCTCTCCGTTCTCACCGCATGGCAACGGAGGCGTTTGCCTGATCGTAGCAGTAGTAGACCGTAGCAAGGAACTACAGAAGTCTGAAGAAGGGTTTCGGCCCGAAACGTCACCTATTTCCTTCGCTCCATAGATGCTGCTGCACCCGCTGAGTTTCTCCAGCATTTTTGTGTACCTTCGATGTTCCAGCATCTGCAGTTCCTTCTTGAACACAAGGAACTACAGATGCTGCGTTACATATGAAAGACAGAAAGTGGAGGTGTAACTCAGCAGATCAGGCAGACCACCTGAAGAACATGACTGAGTGACGTTTCGGGTTGAGTCTGAAGAAGGGTTCTGATCCTTTGTATATTATGTTATCGATTAAGTGCAGTGTTTATAAAACTGTTGTGCTCGACCCGAAACGTCACCCAGAGATGCTGCCTGTCTCGCTGAGTTACTCCAGTTTTTTGTGTCTGCCTTCGGTTTAAACCAGCATCTGCGGTTCCTTCTTATACAGTAAGAATTTCCTTGTTCCATTTCGGTGCATATGAGAATTAAACACCCTTGCCTCTCGATCTTGATTAGCCCGTTAGTACCAACAGCAATAAAGAGTTGCCCCCCTCACCTTAAAAGTAAGCTCTGTATTTTTTGATGTTTCGATCGTCTGAAAAAGGTTCCACTGTTAAATAACTTGCACCACGAGCTGGTCCTGCAACTCCTACCATTGGAAAGAAAGTAAAGGAGTCTGAAAACTGTAACGTCCAGATTCGGGAGCAGTTTTCTCCCAACAACCATCAGGCTATTGAACACTACAAACTCCAACTAAACTATGATCTGCCTTGGTTACAGAAATAACTTTTTTTTGCACTGTGGGAAGCTTTTTAATAAGTTTAACTTTGAGATAGAGCAGGTAAAAAGGCCCTTTGGCCCACAGGGTCTGCGCCAGTTATAGTAACCAATAATAGAACAGATTATTTGAAGAGACGGGTCATGGAAAGAGCGTTCCTGTCGCGGCCCTGTTTCCACCAACCTTTCCACCACCACGCACAAGAAGCACAAGAAGCGCAAGACTCAATTGTATGCAGATGACGACAAGTGTGTGCAGCTCTGGCTGAACAATTTCTAATGTGATGTGGACTCAATAAGAAGATTTTAAAAAGAAATTGTGTCAGGTTCTGGTAAGGGGGGATGAAAAATATGAAGTTGGTATATCCCTTTTTGCGCAATATTTATAATAGAGCTTGTGTTTCTTTTTATTTTTTTATTTTCTATGGCCTATTTCTTAACTTTCTTCTCTAATTCTTTGTTTAATGGGGTTTTTTGTGATCACTTTCACACTAACACGACTATATCTCTCTTTCTTTACTTTCTTTATTTCTATCTTTCCTTAAAGCTTAAAAAATGAAGGGGTACAATAAATGTAATAAGATATATGTGGCTTGTACTACTGTAACTTACTGTACCTCTAATAAATTTTAAAAAAGAAGAAAAAAAAAGATTTGAATAAACAAATCTAATTTAGTATGTCGGAAATCTCCCATGTTTGTAACCCGCATTGCAGTTTCCTGAAGATAGACACAACATTCTGGAGTAACTGAGCAGGTCAGGATGCTCCTCTGTTGCGGGTCGAGACCCTTCTTCACACTCAGGGTCAGGGGAGAGGGAAACTAAAGGTATGAAAAGTTAGAGAACAAATCGGAGCTGGCACCAATGACCAAGGAAAAGCGGATCCTACAATGGTCCATTGTTAGCTGTGAATGAGGTAATAACAAAGGGATTCGAACAGTGAAACTAACGGGAGAACAAGGGTGTAAGAGGGATGGAGAGAGAGGGAATGCAATTTAGAGATGCAGCGCAGAAACAGGCCCTTCGGCCCACAGAGTCTGCATCAACCAGTGATCCCCGCACACTAACGCTATCCTACATACACTAGGGGTACTTTACAATGATATCAAGCCAATTAAATTACCAACATGTACATCTTTGGAGTGAGGGAGGAGACTGAATATCCTGGAGATATTCACGCAGGTCAGGGGGAGAATGTACAAACTCTGTAACAGGCAAGCACCCATGGTAGGAATGGAAACCGGAACTTGGGCGCTACATGGCAGCAACTCAACCGTTGCGTCACCATGCTGCCCATTGAACTTTTTTTTAACAGATTTCTTTAATGTCTTTTAAATTTGGCTATGTATTGAGTACTGTATGTACAAACCTATTGTGTTGCTGCAAGTAAGAATTTAATTGTTCCATTTTGGCACACAATTTGTTTTGGATTCAATCAAGCATCCGTTCTAGTTTGCCATAATAAACTAACTTCATCTGCTTGCATGTGAGGCATATCTGTCTCCAGCATGTTCCAGGAACCCACGTTTTGCAATTGAAAATAAGCAAACCCACCTTGAATTTCCATTGAGTATGAAACTTTAGTTGCAGGAAAGATGTATTTTAGGCATAGCAATTCAAGAAAAACAGACATAGGAGAAAATAATATCTTTAAAATTTTATAGTCTCTACTCAGTCTTGGTCCTTGGACGAAGCAAACATAATTTAAGTGCCATTTGGGTGTAGATTGTTGGAGCCGCCTTCATCCTGAAGCATCGCACAACTGCATGTTTAGCAGCAATCTACTAAAAACTGCACATGCATGATGAGCACGTCGTAGGTTTATACCAACACGGTGAACACATGGATCATGCCTGACATATCATCTAACATTTAAAACAATTAGTGAGCTGCTTCATAACTGAAAACAAAAGACTCTGCTGGAAGCTGTGGAAACAAGGAACTGCAGAAGCTGGGTGATATTTTGTGTTGAGATTGAAGGGTCCTGACCTAAAACGTCTGCTGTCCATGTTCTCCAGGGATGCTGCCTGACCCACTGAGTTACTTCAGCACTCTGTGTCTTTTTTCTGCTGGAATCTGTATTGTCTTTCTGCAGGTGCATTATTTCAGTTTGCTGGATCAATACGTCACCCATTGGCAAGGTTAAGATTGATATTTGGATGGATGTTTTGGTTGCATTTTGGGCTTTTGTTTTGTTTTGCTCTATGATGAGATTTTTTAATTAAATGAACTTATTTTTGTCTTTGTTTATGATGTTATTTATTGAGTACTGTGTTTACAAACTTGTTGCGCATCTGCAAGTGAGAGTTTCATTGCTCTGTTTCAGTGCATATGACAATAAACACGTTTGACTTGACCGCCCGTGCCTGCTATTCGAGCAGGCATTCCTCGAACAAATGCCGGACAATGTCCGCCTCATGCTCGCGGGTGCAGATTTTGCCGATTCCCTACAACTCGACGAACGGGCCGACGAACTCTGGCTGACGAAACATCAGGATGGCGGCGCCATTAACCGTGTGTCTGCACCAGCGTGCCCTTCGCCTCAACAGTACCACATCTAGGACCCGCCCACGAATGCCAGCGCGGAGCCACAGCAGCGATTCGGGACTCGCGGTATACACCATTGGTGCTACCATCACCTCTGCTACGGCGCGGAGGCTCGAAGCTGCCGCCCATCCTGTACGTTTCAAGGAAATGCCTCGGCCGATCGTCTGTAGAGGCGATCACGATTGGCCCAAACAACCGCCCCAACGTCCGCGACCGCCACTCCAGCGCCGCTTCCTAGTGGACTCCTGTGCGATCGTCAGCATCTTCCCTCCGACTGGGCGCGACACTCGTGCTGGTAAGAGGGGCCCCGTGCTCACTGCCAATAACGAAAGCACCAACTGAACTTACAGTATGTGGACCCTTGCACAATACTTCGACTCCCGCCCGTACGAGTGAACGTTTATTGTGGCGGACGTCGCTCAACCGCTTTTGATGGACGACTTTCTCCACGCTTTCTCCCTCGTGGTGGATTTACGGGGCGGTTGCATGACTCTGCGGTCGGACATCGGTTCATCCGCGCCGTGGACCCCGCCCCCACCCGACCAGCAGCTCAACGCTGTCGCCGAAGTCAAGGGTCCTTACGCCATTCTGCTCGCGGATTTCCCTGAACACCTTACACCCCGTTTCAGCAGGGTCGTGTATTACATCCCCACCGAGGGCCCTCTGGTGCATGCCGAGCGCGCCGCCTCCCGCCGGACAAACTGCGCATCGCCTGGGATGAATTTCGACTGATGGAGGACATGGGGATCGTCCGGCGGTCCGACAGCCCGTGGGCCCCAAAGCACATGGTCCCCAAAGCATCTGGGGGGGGGGGGGGGGGGTGGAGACCATGTGGGGATTACCGGTGCCTGAACGCAATGACCACAGTGGACTGCTATCCTGTGCCTCATATTCAGGACTTCTCCGCGCACCTCGAGGGCGCCGCGTTCTTTTCCAAGGTTGACCTCGTCCGGGGTTACAACCAAATCCCCGTACTCCCCGACAATGTCCCAAAAACCGCCACGATCCCTCCGTTCGACCTGTTCGAATGACTTTCGGATTACAGAACGCCGCGCAAGCATCCCAGCGGCTGATGGACCAGGTCGGACGTGGTATGCCTTTCATCTTCATTTATTTGGACGACATTCTGGTCGCCAGCGCCTTGCAAGCGGAGCACGTCACCCACCTCCGGTCTTTGTTTCAGCGCCTCCGCGAACACGGCCTGGTTATTAACCCCGCGAAATGCCAGTTTGGCCTCCACACCATTTCCTTCCTAGGACACAGTGTGACCCCGCATGGCGCTACCCCGCTCTCCGCGAAGGTCGAGGCCATCCGGCAGTTCCCCAGGCCGCTCACCGTGAAGGGACTACAGGAATTTGTCAGCATGGTGAATTTTTATCACCGTTTCGTGCCGGCAGCTGCTGCCATCATGCGTCCCCCGTTCCAGTGCCTGGCGGGTAAGCCGCAGGACCTCATGTGGTCCGAGGAGGCAGACGCCGATTTTGAGGGTGCCAAGGCAGCCTTGGCCAACGCCACTATGTTAATGCACCCGCTCACTTCCGCCCCCTCCGCGCTCACCGTAGACGCCTCGGATGCTGCTGCAGGTGGTGTTCTGAAGCAGCTCGTTGATGGCCGCTGGCAGCCGTTGGCCTTTTTCAGTCGTCAGCTGCGGCCTCCAGAATGTAACTACAGCGCTTTCAACCGCGGGCTTCTGGCGCTGTACCTGGCTGTCAGGCATTTCAGGTATCACTTCGATGGCCGGGCGTTCACTGCGTTCACGGACCACAAGCCCCTTACTTTCGCCCTGGGTAAGATCGCCGACCTGTGGCCCGCCCTCCAGCAGCGGCACCTGGCCTATATTTCGGAATTTACGACCGATGTTCGCCACGTCGCGGGGAAGCAAAACGTCGTTGCCGATGCCTTGTCCTGCCCCGCGATCCCATCTGTTTCGGCCCTCGACCATGGTGTTGACTACAGTGAGCTGGCAGCAGCGCAGCGGGCCGACGCAGGAATGGAAGACTACCCCACCGCGGTTTCAGGCCTTCATCTGGCCGAAGTGCCTTGCGCGGCGGCAGGCACCATCGTCCTGTGTGATGTCTCCACCAGTCGCGCCCGCCCTATCGCCCCCATCAGTTGGAGACGGCAGGTTTTCAATGCCGTTCATGGCCTGGCTCACCCGTCCATTCGGGCGACGTCTGCTCTGGTGGCGGCCAAGTTCGCCTGGCATGGGCCACGTAAGCAGGTGGCTGCCTTGGCTCGCGCCTGTGTCCCTTGTCAGGCCTCCAAGGTCCAGCGACACGTGCGGCCCCCGTGCAGGAGTTCGCGCTCCCCGAGGGTAGGTTCCTGCACGTGCTGCATGTCCAACTTGTAGGTCCGCGGTGCCACAATCCCGCGGGGCCACGTGGACCGTTCCACGCGGTGGCCAGAGGCGATCCCGCTTTCTGATACCTCTGCCGCGACTTGCGCTCGGGCTATGGCGATGCACTGGATAGCCAGGTTTGGCGTGCCCTCCGACATTTCCACCGACCGGGGGGCCCAGTTCAGCTCTTCCTTGTTGTCTGCCCTGGCCCAGCTCTACGGTGCCCGGTTGCACCATACGACCGCCTACCATCCGCAGGCCAATGAGCTGGTGGAAAGGTTCCATCGGCACCTTAAGTCGGCGGTGAAAGCTCGGCTTATGGGCCCGGACTGGGCGGACCGGCTGCCCTGGGTCCTGCTTGGGATTTGCACTGCACCTAAGGAGGATTTGGCTGCTTCGTGTATGGCTCGGCCCTGCGGGTGCCCGGGGATTTTCTGCCCACCGCCCGCGGTCAGGTCGCATCAGCTCCGGCGCTGTTGGCAGGCCTTCGAGAGCAGGTGAGCACGTTGGCCCCTGTTCCCACGTCCAGGCACGTTTCGTTCACGGTGTATGTGCCCGTGGTGTTACAACAGTGTGCCTATGGTTTTATCCGCAGGGACGCTCACCACTCGCCCTTACAGTGGGTCTATGAAAGGGCTATTCCTGGTGCTGCGCGCCGGAGTCGCCACTTTTACTGTGGACGTGGGAGGCCGGGAAGAGGTCGTCTCCGTCGACCGTCTCAAACCCACCCACGTGGATGTGGACAGCCCGGTGGTCGTTGCTGCTCCGCGACGTAGAGGTCGTCAACCGGCCGTCCCGCCCGTACTGTGTACGCCGGTTTCCTCCAATCCCGTTCTTTCTGCTCTTTTGCTTGCCTCCGGTTTTGTTTCGCCGGCCCCCAATGTTATGCCCACCCCATCTTTGCGGTCCTCGCGTCCTCCCGGCCCTGGTTTGCCGGCCCCTTATGTTACGCCCGCCCCGCCTTCACGGACCACGGGTTCTGGGGGAGGGGGGGGGTCTTGTAGCGGTATCTGCTGGTGCCTGTGGGTAGTCGAACCCTGCGGTCGGTTACCTTGTTCATGTGACTGTGTGAGGGGTTTGTTTTTCGCGCGTTTTCTGGGCTAGACCCATTCATTGCTTCGACCACCGTTGTGGTAAGATCGTTTTGTGTTAGCTGTCGTTTGATCCTTGTTGTTTTCCTGCTTTGACAATAAAGCTCGTTTGTGGAAACAACTGCTGTCTCGACTTGCTAAAATGGTCTGGTATGGTTTGTGCTGAGCTGCTCTCAGCCTCATGCTTTCATTCATGTTTAAAGTAACGATGTTACAAAACTTACCTTCAACGACGCTCCAGATATGCCACTGGCAGTGCATGCAACTCTGGAGCCTTTGAGGGGGTGATGGAAAAATGTATGTAACTATTTCCTTGTGTAGTCTATCTGTGTCTGCACAAGATTGTTTACTGAAACTGCCTAGGGCACAAGTAATTGACAGGTCTCGGAGATTAAGAGACTATCACAGAACTTGCAGAATGGCTAATCTTGCTCCGGTGTAACTTTCCACAGCTAAATGTTATTTCCTTTGAATTCTGAGTGTCCTTGTTCATTACCATTTGTCTGGATGCTTTTTGTCTAAATCGATGTATAAAAGAGATGGTTTTCAGCATTAGCTCAGAGAGGACTCCCACAGACACTTGGGCTCTGTGTGACTCTCTCTCACTCACAATAAAGTTCGTTCAGTTTCTACCTCCGTTTTTGTAATAGTATTTGTTGGAAAATTTCTAACATAATTGGCGCCCAACTTGGGGCCCCAATACCTCTGTTGCCGGTTTTCAGGGGAACCAAGAGCGCTCATTTTAAGGTTCCTTACGGACACCGGGGCAGAGTGACGGGGCTCAACCGACACGCCGGAGGTAGGACTGAACGTTCCGTAGATAGTGGGACCCCAGCTAAATAATTTTGACTTTGCCGAGTTGTATTTTGTTACCTTCCTCAGAAACCCGGGACGGCATACAGAATTGTCGGGGACAATTGAAGAGAGTAGTTCGACCACTCCGGCGACTGGGTTGCCAAAGAAGTCTGGGACTTCAGAAGTCAAGTTGGACTTGACAGGAGAAGAGTAGTTGGACTACTCGGGTGACGGGGTTACCTAAGAATTGTCGGGGACAATTGAGAAGAGTGGTTGGACTACTCGGGTGACAAACGGGGTCGTCCAAGGTAAGATGTTTGGGACTTCAGTCAAGGTGGACTTGACAGGGAAAAGGTATAGTCGTAATTCTCGAGGAGGGAATCAGAATGGGCTCGACAAACTCAAAAGGTTATGAAGGTGTTGAGAACTGTATGTTTATACCAAGTAAGCGTAATTGTAAGTACTTAAACAAGTGGAAAGAAAGGTATGATTTTAGTGGTAAGTTACTTGTTGATGATTGTTGTAAATTAATGTCTGCTATTGCCAAAGAAGCAACAAAAAGAAGGAAGGATAAAGATAAGTTGGGCTACCATGAAGCACGTCTGTGGCTTCAGGAAGCCAGATCGCGCAGAGATGGAAAGGAAAAAGAGAAGGAACAACTTACTAAATGCGGACCATCGACAAACGCTTTCCTCCAGAAGGGGGACAACGAGGTCTCCCACCGATCACCGGGTATGGCGAGTCCCCCCCCCCCCCCTCCATACACACCAGAGAAAAAGGGGGTGGCCTTGCCACCGGTGGAAGAAACCATCGGATCGGACTCAACAAGGGCTCCAACCCCCGTACTGGAACAAAAACCAACCATTAAGGAAAGCGGCCAGCTGCACCCAGGTTTGCAAAGTCCAAAAACCACTCGCTCAGGAACCGTTTATAATCTTCATGCAGGTCCTATATTTGAGCCTAAATCTCCACGGTCAATAAAACCAAGCAGGGCTGAAATGTATCCTATGATTGCAATGCCTAATCCAGATGACGGCGCAGTGGGGCCAATGTACGTGTACAGGCCATGGAATATGGAGGATATTACAAAGGCACTGGAGGGCATTCCACATCCTAGAGATAATTTCGCAAAGTGGCAGAGGGACTTTGGAAACCTGATTATATGTTATCGTTTAAATACGGTAGAATATGAACAAGCGTTGCGAAGTCTTATCGGGTGTGATTGGTGTTTAATTGAAGGAGACTGGAATGCTATTGTAAATGGAGCACCCCTTCAGTGGGCACCAGGTCAGAATGATTATCATAACAGACAAATAGCTATTGAAAATCGAATAAGAGCACACTTCCAGAGAGGAGTCGATTACAATAAAATTAGGGAATGTACACAAAATAAAGATGAGCCTGTGCTACACTATTTCTCCAGACTTAGGGTTGTCTTTGAGGCAAATAGTGGACAAGAAGTACCGATCCCGTGGGTGGATGATGGACCGTTTGCCCAACAGTTTAAAATCGAACTGTTAAACGGATTAAAACCCGAGATTAGTTTATATATTAAAAAAAGCACATGGTGTGATGGAAAACAAAGGCACTCAATGATGTAAAAGATTGGGCAGTACATGCGGAGGAAAACACCAAACAGAAACATATTGTAAAGAACGCTTATCTGGCCGATGTTGAGGAAATAAGCGAAAATACCGTCCCTGTATTCTACCGGGTAAAACAAGGAGATCAGGGGCGGGGATGCCAGAGAGGCAGAGGAAGAGGTAGAGGCAGAGGTAGAGGGAGTAGGTCCCCAAGGGGGGAGGGATGTTTTGTCTGCGGAAAACTCGACCATTGGGTTCGAGATTGTCCCCAGGCTAAGCATATTACACTAAGATGTAAAAAAGAAAAGCTTAAAGTAACCCAACACCTTCACTCTCTGTCCCTGAAAACTTCAAACAAAGCCAGAAATCTTGGGGTCATTATGGATTCAGATTTAAATTTCGACAGTCACATCAAATCAGTAACAAAATCGGCCTACTATCACCTCAAAAACGTAGCAAGATTAAGAGGACTCATGTCAGCTCAAGACTTAGAAAAACATGTACATGCCTTTATTACTAGTAGGCTAGATTATTGTAACGGTCTCCTTGCAGGTCTTCCGAAAAAAACTGTCAGGCAGCTACAGCTTGTTCAGAACGCTGTTGCTAGAGTTCTAACAAAGACCAAAAAATTTGAACACATTACACCAATTCTTAAATCCTTACATTGGCCCCCTGTATGTCAGAGCATTGATTTTAAAATCCTGCTGCTCACCTATAAATCACTACATGGTTTAGGGCCAAAGTATATCACTGACATGCTTCCACTATATAAGCCTTATAGACCGCTAAGATCTTCTGAAACCAATCTGCTAGTGATTCCCAGAGTAAATACAAAACATGGGAAAGCAGGATTTAGTTACTATGCAACAAACAGCTGGAATAAACTTCCTGAAGATTTAAGACTTGCCTCAACTTTGACCACTTTTAAAACAAGACTGAAAACTTTTATGTTTACTTTAGCTTTCAGCTAAATCTTAACTACATTGCACTTTTAACTTTTGCACTTTTTATAATGCATTTTTAATTTTGCTTTTCTTTTCTTTTAGTTCTTCTATTTTATTTCATTTTATTATTTCATTTTATTGTATGACATGTTTTTATGTGAAGCACTTTGAGTCTGCCTCGTGTATGAAATGTGCTATATAAATAAAGTTGCCTTGCCTTGCCTTGCCTTGCCTAAGAGAATGCGAGGAGGGTTCAAGGTCCCGAAGCTATGACCGATCCTGACTGACCGAGGCTGAAGGGAGGGACAAATCAACCAGAGATACTCCCACTCCCCCAGCCGACAAAGAGCCTCTGCAAATATTGGATCTAGATAAAATCTTCTACGCCTTACCTAAAGCCTACGATAAGTTTAATAGTGAATGGGGAAAGGATGACATTCTTATGCGATAGCGCAACATGTAAAACTGTCATAATTAAAGACGAAGAGCCCCCGGGAACACTATACTCCAAAAATTCAATAACTGTAAAGTGCCACCGGGCATACTAACGTGGAGTTCTTGACTAAACCACTTAAGTTCAAAAACAAATATCTAATGTGTGTTGCGAGGAACAGGTACTGGTCTCAGCGACTTGTCCAGTAAATTTGCTAGGCCGAGATATTATGATGGGATTGTGGATTGGTATAAGACCCACCACACATAGATGACCCAGATGTCAAAGCACAAGTGGATATTTTAACTGCTGCAGTGCAAGCTTTGGATCTTGACTTTGAGGAAGAAAAAAATCTGTAGAGTCACTGTTTAATCAAACACAGTTGTAAACGGAATCTGCTGCAGTTGATCCAAGAAGGGTTGAGCAAGGCAATGTGTCTTTAACTGCTGACATCTCAGCCATCATTGAGGAAGACTGTGTTAGTGATACAATGCATATCGACCAATCGCACATTGCACCACCCTTTTCTACTATGGTAACAGATAACAGCAGGAATTGGGGCTTCAGAGCTGAACTTTCCGAACAACTTATTTTGCTGCTGGAACTGTACAACCCCAAAGATGTGTATAACTATCTGCGCCCCTTATCTCTCAGCCTCTGTGCGGATAAGGCATCTTCAGTCTGATGGAGTGCCTACAGACTGGTGAGTGAGATGATCAGAAAATGTTATGCAGCTTCAACTCCTGCTTTAGCGGTGGACTTGATCAGTGAACTTGTTGAAAAGTTTTTCCACACTGTGAAGTGGTCAGATCGTCAAGCCTTTGTCTTTGTCTTTGTCTGCCAGGCAGTGATAGAAGATGATTATATCCCAATAAAACAATTTGCTGAGCATTTGATGCTACATTTGCTACAGCTAGCATCTGATCGTGTGCCAGACGTCAGAGTACTGTTAGCAAGAACTTTGAGGCAAACCCTAATGGAAAATGGATGAAGTGAAAAAACAGGAGGATGGACTGTGGAGATTTGCCTGTGTTATGAGCCATGGGGTAACACATGTCTCAACAGGAGGAATGGTGCAACTAGTCGAGAAGGTGTTCAAAACCTATGGGTTCACGAGTTATGCAAAGAGGTACTGCGAAACATGCGAGATATGTGCCAGGTACAATCCACAAGGAAACATGAAGAAACAACAAGGGAAGTACCCACACCAAGGTACCCATTTCAAAATTTAAATATGGACTTTATTGAATTAACCCACTCGCAAGGGAAGAAATATTGTTTAGTGATTATTGATGTATTTTCCCGATGGGTTGAAGTTTTCCCATCTGCCAATGCGGATGCATTGACAGTGGCAAAAGCTCTCCTCAGGGACATCATACCAAGGTTCGGGATACCAGAGAAAATACATAGTGACAATGGGAGCCATTTTGTCAATGAGGTAATAGAGAAGCTCACGGTGACCCTAAATATACAATTAAAACATCACTGCTCTTACCACCCACAGTCTGCAGGGTTAGTAGAAAGGACTAATGGAACTATTAAAAGCAAATTAAGGAAGGCAATGGCGGAATCGGGATTTTCCTGGATAGATTGTCTCCGATTAGTCTTATTAAATATGAGAATGCTGCCAAGTACGAGGGGAATGTCCCCGTACGAAATATTGTATGGTAAACCATTCCAATACCCTGTTCTACAAAGGTTTTCTGAAACAGTAAGTGAAGATAGTACCCTAGCACAGTACATGAAGAAAATGCTAATGAACAAATCTCATGTGTTGAAAGGTTTAACAGGTCTTGACCAAGCGGAAGGGGATCTCGTGGAGGAATTAAAGCCAGGAGACTGGGTGTTCGTAAAAATTATCAAAAGAAAAATGTGGTCAAGCCCTCGGTGGGAAGGTCCGTATCAAGTACTACTTACTACTCCAACTGCTGTAATAATTGCCGAAAGGCCAACGTGGGTACATATCACACACTGCAAAAGAGTAAAAATCCCAACTTCAGAGTAGGAGAAAGGGGGACCGACGATGGCTGACGGCCTGTATAGGTCCAGTAACGATCGGAAACCTACACCTCCGAAACCATGAAGTGGGGGCTGATTATTCTGAGTGGAATTGCATTAATCACCACAGCATATGCGAAGTATACAATATACGTGACCCGAGGAAGTACTAGAACTTTTGAAATCGACCCATGTCAGTATAAAACTGACAATTGCGAGGACAAAGCATACGGAACAGATGGGGTGTATGTCTGTCTAGCACCCTGTTCGAATTGGCATTATGTTTTCCAACACTATGAGGCCTCAGGCTAGAAAGAGCAATACCAGCGATGGTCGTTAAAAATAAAGTCCTACACCCATACGAACCCTGGCTGGAGTAACCGGGGAAGATGGGGAATACACAGCCTACTTGGAAAACGTATAAAACCGTGAGAAACATCCAGAAGAAAGTTGAAGGGTGGTATTATGTGTGTGTCGAAGTTAGTTGGAAGGATCCCTGTAGCCAGTTGGAAGTGAGAGTAGTCGAACCAGCAGACACTGAAGTTACAGTAAGGCCCCAGGTAGATAAGGAAACTCGGCCACCACCAAAGACAGGAGAACAAGTAATTAAGGGCATCCCAGTAGCAGACCTCCGGAAGAGTCTGGAAATTGAGACTGGATATACAGATGATAATGCATGGCTGGAATGGATGCTTTACACAGCTAAGTCCTTAGACAGGACGGATTGTTATGCTTGTGCATCCGCAAAACCACAACTTATTCCAACACCCTTCCCGTTAAATTTTACCAACACACCAGGCGGAGTCAAGTGCATGTTATCATTGTACCTTAGTAAACGCAAGCCACAGAATAAGAATTGCACATATTTGCATTTTATATTCCACCCATAGTTAAGGACATGATCCCACCTCCATTCACTGTACCAACCGGCAGAAAATTTAATTGTTTCACTAGATGGGATCTTGGAGGTAAGGAGCTGGGAACACTGGAGTTATGCGAGATTAAATTAAATTAAATTTCTTTATTTATATAGCACATTTTTAGTCAACTTGCATTGACCCCAAAGTGCTTCACGTAATTACATCCACACACACAGGCAAAGGTGGGTGAAGTGTCTTGCCCAAGGACACACACAGGCAAAGTTGGGTGAAGTGTCTTGCCCAAGGACACAACGACAGTATGCACTCCAAGCGGGATTCGAACCAGCTACCTTCCGGTTGCCAGCCGAACACTTATCCCATTGCGCCATCTGTCATAGAAACATAGAAACATAGAAATTAGGTGCAGGAGTAGGCCATTCGGCCCTTCGAGCCTGCACCGCCATTCAATATGATCATGGCTGATCATCCAACTCAGTATCCCGTACCTGCCATCTCTCCATACCCTCTGATCCCCTTAGCCACAAGGGCCACATCTAACTCCCTCTTAAATATAGCCAATGAACTGGCCTCGACTACCCTCTGTGGCAGGGAGTTCCAGAGATTCACCACTCTCTGTGTGAAAAAAGTTATTCTCTTCTCGGTTTTAAAGGATTTCCCCCTTATCCTTAAGCTGTGACCCCTTGTCCTGGACTTCCCCAACATCGGGAGCAATCTTCCTGCATCTAGCCTGTCCAACCCCTTAAGAATTTTGTAAGTTTCTATAAGATCCCCTCTCAATCTCCTAAATTCTAGAGAGTATAAACCAAGTCTATCCAGTCTTTCTTCATAAGACAGTCCTGACATCCCAGGAATCAGTCTGGTGAACCTTCTCTGCACTCCCTCTATCGCAATAATGTTCTTCCTCAGATTTGGAGACCAAGACTGTACGCAATACTCCAGGTGTGGTCTCACCAAGACCCTGTACAACTGCAGTAGAACCTCCCTGCTCCTATACTCAAATCCTTGTGCTATGAAAGCTAACATACCATTCGCTTTATTCACTGCCTGCTGCACCTGCATGCCCACTTTCAATGACTGGTGTACCATGACACCCAGGTCTCGCTGCATCTCCCCTTTTCCTAGTCGGTCACCATTTAGATAATAGTCTGCTTTCCTGTTTTTGCCACCAAAATGGATAACCTCACATTAACCACATTATACTGCATCTGCCAAACATTTGCCCACTCACCCAGCCTATCCAAGTCACCTTGCAGTCTCCTAGCATCCTCCTCACAGCTAACACTGCCCCCCAGCTTAGTGTCATCCGCAAACTTGGAGATATTGCCTTCAATTCCCTCATCCAGATCATTAATATATATTGTAAATAGCTGGGGTCCCAGCACTGAGCCTTGCGGTACCCCACTAGTCACTGCCTGCCATTGTGAAAAGGACCCGTTTACTCCTACTCTTTGCTTCCTGTTGGCCAGCCAGTTCTCTATCCACATCAATACTGAACCCCCAATGCCGTGTGCTTTAAGTTTGTAAACTAATCTCTTATGTGGGACCTTGTCGAAAGCCTTCTGGAAGTCCAGATACACCACATCCACTGGTTCTCCCCTATCCACGCTATTAGTTACATCCTCGAAAAATTCTATAAGATTCGTCAGACATGATTTACCTTTTGTAAATCCATGCTGACTTTGTCCAATGATTTCACCACTTTCCAAATGTGCTGCTATCCCATCTTTAATAACTGACTCTAGCAGTTTCCCCACTACCGATGTTAGACTAACTGGTCTGTAAATCCCCGCTTTCTCTCTCCCTCCCTTCTTAAAAAGTGGGGTTACGTTTGCTACCCGCCAATCCTCAGGAACTACTCCAGAATCTAAAGAGTTTTGAAAGATTATTACTAATGCATCCACTATTTCTGGAGCTACTTCCTTAAGTACTCTGGGATGCAGCCTATCTGGCCCTGGGGATTTATCGGCCTTTAATCCATTTAATTTACCCAACACCACTTCCCGGCTAACCTGGATTTCACTCAATTCCTCCAACTCCTTTGACCCGCGGTCCCCTGCTATTTCCGGCAGATTATTTATGTCTTCCTTAGTGAAGACGGAACCAAAGTAGTTATTCAATTGGTCCACCATATCCTTGTTCCCCATGATCAACTCACCCGTTTCTGACTGCAAGGGACCTACATTTGTTTAACTAATCTCTTTCTTTTCACATATCTATAAAAACGTTTGCAGTCACTTTTTATGTTCCCTGCCAGTTTTCTTTCATAATCTATTTTCCCTTTCCTAATTAAGCCCTTTGTCCTCCTCCGCTGGTCTCTGAATTTCTCCCAGTCCTCCGGTATGCTGCTTTTTCTGGCTAATTTGTACGCATCATCCTTCGCTTTGATACTATCCCTGATTTCCCTTGTTATCCACGGATGCACTACCTTCCCTGATTTATTCTTTTGCCAAACTGGGATGAACAATTTTTGTAGTTCATCCATGCAGTCTTTAAATGTCTTACATTGCATATCCACCGTCAACCCTTTTAGAATAAATTGCCAGTCAATCTTGGCCAATTCACGTCTCATACCCTCAAAGTTACCTTTCTTTAAGTTCAGAACCATTGTTTCTGAATTAACAATGTCACTCTCCATCCTAATGAAGAACTCAACCATATTATGGTCACTCTTGCCCAAGGGGGCACGTACAACAAGACTGCTAACTAACCCTTCCTCATTACTCAATGCCCAGTCTAAAATAGCCTGCTCTCTCGTTGGTTCCTCTACATGTTGATTTAGATAACTATCCCGCCTACATTCCAAAAAATCCTCTTCCTCAGCACCCCTGCCAATTTGATTCACCCAATCTATATGTAGATTGAAGTCACCCTTTATAACGGTTTTGCCTTTGTCGCACGCATTTCTAATTTCCTGTTTGATACCATCTCCAACTTCACTACTACTGTTAGGTGGCCTGTACACAACACCCACCAGCGTTTTCTGCCCCTTAGTGTTTCGCAGCTCTACCCATACCGATTCCACATCCTGCAAACTAATGTCCTTCCTTTCCATTGCGTTAATCTCCTCTCTAATCAGCAACGCTACCCCACCTCCTTTTCCTTTCTCTCTATCCCTCCTGAATATTGAATATCCCTGGATGTTCAGCTCCCAGCCTTGGTCACCCTGGAGCCATGTCTCCGTGATCCCAACTATATCATAGTCATTAATAGCTATCTGCACATTCAACTCATCCACCTTATTACGAATGCTCCTTGCATTGAGACACAAAGCCTTCAGGCTTGTTTTTACAACACTCTTACCCCTTATACAATTTTGTTGAAAAGTGGCCCTTTTTGATTTTTGCCCTGGATTTTCCGGCCTGCCACTTTTACTTTTCACCTTGCTACCTATTGCTTCTACCCTCATTTTACACCCCTCTGTCTCTACGCTCACACATTTAAGAAACCCTTTCCCTTTAACTCCATCCTCCACTAGCCCATTCGACACCCCACGCCCCTTATTCAGTTTAAAACCACCCGTGTAGCAGTGGCAAACCTGCCTGCCAGAATGCTGGTCCCACACCTGTTAAGATGCAATCCGTCCCTTTTGTACAGTTCCCCCTTACCCCAAAACAGATCCCAGTGATCTAAGAATCTAAATCCCTGCCCCGTGCACCAGTTCCTCAGCCACACGTTCAGGTCCCGTATCTCCCTGTTCCTGCTTTCGCCAGCACGAGGAACTGGAAGCAAACCGGAGATAACAACCCTGGAGGTCCTGCTTTTCAGCATTTTTCCGAGCTCTCTAAAGTCACGCTGCAGAATATTCATCCCCTTCTTTCCGACATCGTTTGTGCCGACATGCACTACCACTTCCGGATGTTCACCTTCGCCCTTGAGGATTTTCTGCACTCTGTCCGTGACATCCTGGATCCTGGCACCAGGAAGGCAGCACACCATCCTCGCATCCCGTCTGTGGCCGCAGAAACCCCTGTCCGTACCTCTCACAATGGAGTCTCACACTGCAATGGTGTTGCCTGCCTTAGGCCTTTTTGGTTTTGGCTCAACAGCCCTATTCGCATCACAAGCCAGTCCGCCGCCCAGTGTAAACACCTCTTCTGTCCCGACAGCTTCTAAGTGGGTGAACCTGTTCACAAGAGGTACAACCCCCGGGGACGTTGGCATTCCATGCTTCCCTCCCGTTCTCACTGTCTCCCACCTTCTCTCTTCCAGTACCTTAGGTGTAACAATCGTACTGTAGGACTTGTCGAGGAACGACTCCGTTTCTCGGACGAACCGGAGGTCATCCACTTGCTTCTCCAGTTCCCCAACACGGCCCTTCAGGAGCTCTACCTGGATGCACTTTTCGCATTTGTAGCAGCCAGAGGCACCAGCGGTGTCCTTGACCTCCCACATACTGCAAGCATCACACTGAATCAGCTTGCCTGACATCTCCTTCTTTCGTCTCTCCCTCTGCAGTGTTTTGCGTAGTCTCCTCTCCTCAGCCTCCTCGCCGAAGACTCTCGAGCCAAAGACTCACACTTTACTCACAGGGCACTTCCCTCGCAAGGCCGCTCACTCACTGCCGCTCGCTAAGAGCAGTCTTGTCGTCCTAACTATAGTATAGTAAACGTCTCCGTTCCTGCCCCTGTACTATCATCTGGTCCCTTGCCAGGGTTGGACACAACTGCTCTGGTTGAACATGAGGTCGGGAGGGCAGATGTTTGGTGGTACTGTGGAGGGAGAATATTGAGGGCAAAGCTACCTAAGAACTGGAAAGGTACCTGTGCATTGATACAGCTGATGATGCCGTTTACTCTCGTAACACTGAAAGATGTGAAGGAGAAATCCGAGACAGGGAATAGTGAAAAGGGAACTTGCTAAAGGTTCACACATAGATGAAATTGGAGTGCCCAGAGGGGTTCCAGATGAATTTAGGGCACGCAATCAGATAGCTGCAGGATTTGAGTGTCATCTTCTGGTGGTCAACCATTAATAAAAATGTAGATTGGATAAATTACTTATATTATAATCAGCAGCGATTTATCAATTACACAAGAAATGCTGTGAAAGGGTTAGCCGAACAACTAGATCGGACCAGTCTAATGGCCTGGCCGAATAGAATGGCCTTGGACATGCTACTAGCAGACAAGGGAGGAGTATGTGTAATGTTCGGATCATCTTGTTGTACCTTTATTCCCAATAATACCGCACCTGATGGGTCGGTCTCCATGGCCCTGGCTGGACTCACTCCACTGGCAGAGGAATTGGCTGAGAATTCAGGAGTCGTCACCTCCTGGACGGGGTTTCTGGACTCATGGTTCGGGAAATGGAAAAATGTTGTTATTTATGCACTAACCGCTTTCATAGTCATTGCAGGGGTACTGGTCTGCCTGGGCTGCTGCATCATCCCCTGTGTGAGAGGACTCGCCCAGCGACTGATTGAAACGGCCCTCACTATGAAAATTACTATGTGATATGAACTAATACCAACCAAAGCAGAAGAGAGACAATGCTATGAAATTGACATGAGAGAAACATTCCTGACTGATTGAACCCTCACGAATGATCGAACTACAGAAAGTCGAGAGAACATGTGGTTCTGTGAAGAAACTTGGGGACTTCAACTCGAAGGACATAAATTTGTTTTAGATTATAACTCAGTAAATTGGTATAAAGAGGAGGAAAATGATGGAAAAATGTATGTAAATATTTCCTTGTGTATTCTATCTGTGTCTGCACAAGATTGTTTACCGAAACTGCCTAGGGCACAAGTAATTGACAGGTCTTGGTCACGAGATTAAGAGTCTATCACAGAATTTGCAGAACGGCTAATCTTGCTCCAGTGTAACTTTCCACAGCTAAATGTTATTTCCTTTGAATTCTGAGTGTCCTTGTTCATTACCATTTGTCTGGATGCTTTTTGTCTAAATCAATGTATAAAAGAGATGATTTTCAACATTAGCTCAGAGAGGACTCCCACAGACACTTGGGCTCTGTGTGACTCTCTCTCTCACAATAAAGTTCGTTCAGTTTCTACCTCCGTTTTTGTAATAGACTTTGTTGGAACATTTCTAACAATATACTTTTCCATATTAGTGGCAAGCTCATAGAACGTTATGATGACTTTGTTGTCCTGCTGAATAACGGAACATCCTGTGGGGGGTTGAGAAGCGCCATCCTCCATGACTTCACCCAGGCTGAAGCAAAAGAAGAACTTCAGATATTAGGCTTACTTGGCAAATATCTGACTGGGCCTTGGATGAAGCGCTTCTGCACTTCAAGCCAGAATCAGATCAACCATGGTGATGGCATGGTTAAAGGGGTGATTGCTGCTCTAAAGGAAGCCACAGAAAAAACAGAAAACTTGATATCAGCAAGAGAAGATTTCTTCGGTGGGGAGGTGCATCTTGATGCCACGTTGACAAAACTTCGGGAGCTACCAGTACATCCACAGTTCAGTTCAAAGATGAGGAGCCATCTTCAAGCTGTCATCATTGTGTTGGAGAGGCAGTATAGTAAATACTTTGAACTTGATGTAACTGAGAAACTGAAGGAGGAGACTGCATCAGCAAGATCACACATCATTGATGCGGAGGAGATAACGGGGATGTTTAACTAATCGAAACAGAAATCTCCTAACGCCATTTTGGTCATTGTTGATATGTTCTCTAGATGGGTGAAAGCACACGCCACAAGGAGGGATGGTGTAAGGACGGTTGTCAATATTTGAATGAAAGAAATAATACCTAGATTCGGGATACCCATGGGAATAAACAGTGACAGAGGAACTCATTTCACCAGTAAATCCATTCAGAACTTGTCAAAGGCACTTGGGTTTCAGAGGCAATTACACAAAGACATTACGCAGTTCCATTGTTTAAAAAGGGTTCTAAGAGTAAACATAGCAATCTGTTAGTTTGACTTCAGTGGTGGGCAAATTAATGGAAAAGATACTTGGAGATAATATATATAAGCATCTGGATAAACAGGGTCTGATTAGGAACAGTCAACATGGATTTGTGCCTGGAAGGTCATGTTTGACTAATCTTCTTGAATTTTTTGAAGAGGTTACTAGGGAAATTGACGAGGGTAAAGCAGTGGATGTTGTCTATATGGACTTTAGTAAGTCCTTTGACAAGGTTCCTCATGGAAGGTTGGTTAAGAAGGTTCAACTGTTGGGTATAAATGCAGGAGTAGCAAAATGGATTCAACAGTGGCTGAATGGGAGAAGCAAGTTCAAGTGAGTTTATTGTCATGTGTCCCTGTATAGGACAATGAAATTCTTGCTTTGCTTAAGCACACAGAAAATAGTAGGCATTTACTACAAAACAGATAAATGTGTCCATATACCATGATATAAATATATACACATATGAATAAATAAACTGGTAGTGCAAATAACAGAAAGTGGTTGCTAATAATCAGAGTTTTGTCCGAGCCAGGTTTAATAGCCTGATGGCTATTCCTGAACCTGGTTGTTGCAGTCTTCAGGCTCCTGTACCTTCTACCTGAAGGTAGCAGGGAGATGAGTGTGTGGCCAGGATGGTGTGGGTCTTTGATGATACTGCCAGCCTTTTTGAGGCAGCGACTGCGATAAATCCCCTCGATGGAAGGAAGGTCAGAGCCGATGATGGACTGGGCAGTGTTTACTACTTTTTGTAGTATTTTCCTCTCCAGGGCGCTCAAATTGCCGAACCAAGCCACGATGCAACCGGTCAGCATGCTCTCGACTGTGCACCTGTAGAAGTTAGAGAGAGTCTTCCTTGACAATCCGACTCTCCGTAATCTTCTCAGGAAGTAGAGGCGCTGATGAGCTTTTTTGATAATTGCGTTAGTGTTCTCGGACCAGGAAATATCTTCAGAGATGTGCACACCCAGGAATTTGAAGTTCTTGACCCTTTCAACCATCGACCCGTTGATATAAATGGGGCTGTGGGTCCCCCTCCTACTCCTTCCAAAGTCCACAATCAGTTCCTTGTTTTTGCTGGTGTTGAGGGCCAGGTTATTGCGCTGGCACCATATGGACAGTTGCTCGATCTCTATTCTGTACTCTGACTCATCCCCATCAGTGATACGCCCCACAATAGTGGTGTCGTCAGCGAACTTGATGATGGAATTCGCACTGTGGTTCGCTACGCAGTCATGGGTATAGAGTGAGTACAGCAGGGGGCTGAGCATGCAGCCTTGATGTGCTCCCGTGCTGATTGTTATTGAGGCTGACACATTTCCACCAATACGAACAGACTGTGGTCTGTGGACGAGGAAGCCGAGGATCCAGTTGCAGAGGGATGCGCAGAGTCCCAGTTCTGCGAGTTTGATAACCAGTTTGGAGGGGATGATTGTGTTAAATGCCGAGCTGTAATCAATGAATAACACCCTGACATATGAGTTTTTGTTGTCCAAGTGGTCCAGTGCGGAGTGGAGGGCCAGCGAGATCGCATCCACCGTTGATCTGTTGTGGCGGTACGCGAACTGCAGTGGGTCCAGGTTTTTGTCGATGTAGGAGTTGATTTGCTCCATAATCAACCTCTCAAAGCACCATAACCACCGGAGTTAGTGCCACTGGTCGATAGTCATTGAGGCATGTCACCTTACTCTTCTTGGGCACCGGTATAATTGATGCCCTTTTAAAGCAGGTGGGGATCTCAGACCTCAGAAGTGAGAGGTTGAAAATGTCCGTAAAAACTCCCGCCAGTTGGTCCGCACAGGTTTTTAGAACACGGCCAGGTATACCATCAGGTCCAGGTGCTTTTCGGGGGTTCACCCCTCTGAAGGATTTCCTGACATCGGCCTCTGTGACTGAGGCTGAAATGCCATCACAGCGAATGGGGGATCGGGAAGGCACATCAGTATTCTCCCTGTCAAAGCGTGCGTAAAACGCATTGAGCTCGTCAGGGAGTGATGTTACACCGGCATTCGAGTTGCCTCCTGGTTTTGCCTTGTAGGAGGTGATTGCATTCAGACCTTCCCACAGCTGCCGAACATCTGTCTCGTCCTCCAGTTTGGAGCAGAAGTCCCTTTTGGCCTTTTTGATGGCCTTACCAAGGTCGTATCTGGTCTTCATGTAGGCCACCGTATCATTGGAGGTGAATGCCCTGTGTCTGGACTTCAGGAGAGTGCGGATCTCAAAGTTCATCCAAGGTTTCTGATTGGGAAACACTCGGAAGGGTTTTGTAGGGAAGCAATCCTCCACACATTTCTTTATGAAGTCTGTAACGACTGTGGCATATTCGTTCAAGTCCGTTGCCGAGTCCTTGAACATTGCCCAGTCTACAGACTCCAAACAGTCCTGGAGTTGTTCTTCTGCCCCCCCCCCCCCCCCCCCGACCAGTTCTGTACTGTCCTCACTTCTGGGGGTGCGCTCTTTAATTGCTGCCTGTAGGCAGGAAGAAGCAGCACCGCGGTATGGTCGGACTTACCGAAGTGAGGGCGAGGGATAGAACGATAGGCATTCTTGATGGTGGTGTAGCAGTGGTCGAGGGTGTTAGGTCCTCTGGTGCAGCAGGAGACATGTTGGTGGAAGTTGGGGAGAGCTTTCTTTAGGTTTGCCTTATTGAAGTCCCCAGCAATGGTGGTAAATGCCTCGGGGTAAGACGTCTGGTGTTTGTTGACCACGGCGTGCAGCTCCTCCAGTGCCAGACGGACGTTTGCCTGGGGTGGGATGTAGACCGCAGTCAGGATAACGGAGGTGAATTCTCTCGGGAGGTAGAAGGGACGGCACTTCACCACCAGATGTTCGAGGTGTGGAGAGTAGGAGTTGGACAGGACTGCCACGTCTGAACACCACGCAGAGTTGATCATGAGGCCGACACCCCCTCCTCTCCCTTTCCCAGATGCCAGTGTACGGTCCATACGGTGGATGGAGAACCCTTCAGGCTGGACCGCTGAGTCTGGGGAGCTGGGGGTGAGCCATGTCTCTGTGAAACAGAACACAGAGCATTCCCTGAGCTCCCTTTGATAAAGCAGTCTTGCCCTTAAGTCCTCCACTTTGTTTTCAAGGGACTGTACGTTGGCCAGTAGGATAGTAGGGAGAAGGGGCCGAAGTCCCCTGCGCTTCATTCTGACCTGAAGTCCTGCCCGTCGGCCACTTTTCCGGACACAATGGAGGCTTCCCCCTTGTTTCCAGATACTGTACTTGCTGTACCTGCTGTTTCTGCGGACCTGCGCTGGAACGGGGATTCCCTCACAGACGGCAGCTCCAGCTCCGTAACGAACAGGGGATTCCCTCAAAGTCGGCAGCTGCAGCTCCAGCTCTGTTGTTCCTGGAAGATCCAGCCCGTCGGCTCTGGGGGACATCCCGGGGTCTCCAGGTACCGTACCTGTGATCCTCAGTCGGGTCGGGAGTTCCACAGCCAGCGTGGGAAAGTTTAAAGTCCGGGGCTCCCACAGCTGCGGGAGTTCGCGAAATTGCGACAGCCTTGAGGTGCTCAAGCAGCTTGTCCGAAACGGCACCGATTTCTGCCGTTTTTCTGATCCAGGTAAGTTGTTGTAGTTGAGCCTTTTATTTTTCGGAGCTCCGCAAAAGTCGCCGCAGGCAGGCGCCATCTTGCCCAGGTATAACGAGTGTCGTTATGTTCAAATTGGTATGTTCAAGATATCCAACGTTATTGATCATTCTTATTGTTCTTTTTTGTAATGTGCATAACGGCTGTAGGTTGGTTTTGTAGGTGTTACCCCATATCTCCACACAGTAACTCAGATATGGCAATATGAGTGTATTATACAGAGTATGTATAATACACTCAGGGTAGAACTAGTGTATGGATGATCGCGGGGTAAGAAGGAACTGCAGATGCTGGTTTAAACCGAAGATAGACACAAAATTCTGGAGTAACACACCGGGCCAGGCAGCATCTCTGGAGAGAAGGAATGGAGGATCTCGACCCGAAACGTAACCCATTCATACTCTCTGATGCTGGCTGGGCTTGTATACTCTGGAGTTTAGAAGAATGAAAGGAGATCTTATGGAAACATATAAGAAGGGTTTCGGCCCGAAACGTCACCTATTTCCTTCGCTCCATAGATGCTGCTGCACCCGCTGAGTTTCTCCAGCATTTTTGTGTACCTAAGATTATTACGGGTTTGGACACGCTAGAGGCAGGAAACATGTTCCTGGGAATCCAGAACCAAGGGCCACAGTTTAAGATTAATGGTTAAGCCATTTAGAACGGAGATGAGGAAACACTTTTTCGCACAGAGAGTTATGGGTCGGTGGAATTCTCTGCCTCAGACGGCGGTGGAGGCCGGTTCTCTGGATACTTTCACGAGAGAGTTAGAAAGGGCTCAAATATAGCGGAGTCAGGGGATATGGGGAGAAGGCAGGAAGGGGGTACTGATTGTGGATGATTAGCTATGATCACATTGAATGGCTGTGCTGACTCGAAGGGCCGAATGGCCTACTCCTGCACCTATTGTCTATTGTCTATTGTTCCGTTGACCCACCAGCCTTTCTAAGAAAAGGTTGCCCCTTAGGTTCCTATTAAATCTTTACTATCTGAGTTCCTTTCTGAACTCCAACTATGTTTTAATTCTGTCCTGATGAAGAGTTTTTTTAGATTTTGAACCTATCTTCTTGACATTGGGCCACTTTTAACATCTTCCTGAAGATTTACGAGGATGTTGCTGGGACTAGAGGGTGTGAGCTATCGATAGAGGTTGAGAAGGCTGGACCTCTCTTGATTGGAGAGCAGCAGGATGAGGGGAGATCTTATAGAGGTGTAAAGACTCGTGAGTGGAATAGATTGGGTAGATGCACAGAGTGTCTTGCCCAGAGAAGGGGAATCAAGGCCCAGAGGACATACATGTAAATGTAAATGGGAAAACAATTAATAGGAATCCGAGGGGTAACTTTTCCACACAGAGGGTGGAGGGTTTATGGAACAAACTGCTAGAGGGTGTGGTTGAGGCTGGGACTACCACAACATTTAAGATACAGTTAGACAGGTACATGGATAGTTCCGGTTTGGAGGGATATGGACCCTACGCAGGCAGGTGGGACTAGCAAAGCATGGGACATGATGGCTGGTGTGGGAAAGTTGGGCCGGAGGGCCAGTTTCCACGATGCATCACTGTATTACTAGGCCCGTTACAAAATTAAGGTTTATTGTTCAAATTCAATCAGCTCTGATATGTTTTTGTTGTAATTTAGGTTACAGTTCCGCTTCCTGTTGGTAGCCCATGCTTTCCCTCTCCCTCCATTCCCCACCCTTCCCAGTTCTCCAACCGGTTTGAGTATAGGAGCAAAGAGCTCATTCTGCAGTTGTACAGGGCCCTAGTGAGACCACAGCTGAAGTATTGTGTGCAGTTTTGGTCCCCTAATTGGAGGAAGGACATTCTTGCTATTGAGGGAGTGCAGCGTAGGTTTACAAGGTTAATTCCCGGGATGGCGGGACTGTCATATGCTGAGAGAATGGAGCGGCTGAGCTTGTATACTCTGGAATTTAGAAGGATGAGAAGGGAGCATGATTATCAAGGGTTTGGACACGCTAGAGGCAGGAAACATGTTCCCGATGTTGGGGGAGTCCAGAACCACGGGCCACTGTTTAAGAATAAGGGGTAAGCCATTTAGAACGGAGATGAGGAAACACCTTTTTACACAGATAGTTGTGAGTCTGTGGAATTCTCTGCCAGTTCTCTGGATGCTTTCAAGAGAGAGCTAGATAGGGCTCTTAAAGATAGCGGAGTCAGGGGATGTGGGGGGGAGGCAGGAACTGGGTTCTGATTGGGGATGATCAGCCAAGATCACATTGAATGGCGGTGCTTTGAAAGGGCCGAATGGCCTACTCCTGCACCTATTGTCTATTGACTGTCCTTCTGATTACAGTTTTCATGTTTGCTTTGTTCTCACCTTCTCCCAACGAACAATGGTCTATGCAACATGTTCCTTGACAGAGCCATAGAGTGACAGTGTGGAAACGGGGGCTTCAGCCCACCTCGCCCACACCGGCCAACAATGTCCCAGCTATCCTCGTCCCACTTGCCTGCGCTTGGTACATAACCCTCCAAACCTGTCCTATCCATGTACCTGTCCAGCTGTTTCTTAAACGATAGGATAGTCCCAGCTTCAACTCGCTCATCTGGCAGCTTGTTCCGTACACCCACCACCCTCTGTGTGAAAAAGTTACCTCTCGGATTCCTATTAAATCTTTTCCCCTTCACCTTGAACCTGTGTCCTCTGGTCCTCGTTCCCCGAACTTTGGGTAAAAGACTCTGTGCATCTTCCCGATCTATTCCTCTCATGATTTTGTACACGTCTATATGATCTCCCCTCATTCTCCTACGCTCCATGGAATAGAGACCCAGCCTACTCAACCTGTCCCCATAGCTCACACTCTCTAGTCCTGGCAACATCCTCGTAAATCTTCTCTGAACCCTTTCAAGCCGAAGCTCTGTATTTCCCTCACCCCTGATGCCCAGTCTGAAGAAGGGAATCGGAAACGTCACCCATCGCTTCTCTCCAGGGATGCTGCCTGTCCCGCTGAATGACATCAGCATTTTCTGTTTATCTTGAGTAACACTTGCTGTGAATAGGATGTCTCCTTTTACGTCACCAAGCATGGGCCGAGCCTCCTAAACATAGAATATAGAACAGGACACAAGATAGACACACAAAGCTGGAGTAACTCAGCGGGACAGGCAGCATCTCCGGGGAGAAGGAGTAGGTGACGTTTCGGGTCGAGACCCTCCTTCAGATTCGAAACGTCACCCATCCCTTCTCTCCAGAGATGCTGCCTGTCCCACTGAGTTACTCCAGCTTTTTTGTGTCTATCTTCTGTTCAAACCAGATTATTCAGTTCCTTCCTACATAATTCATCTTTATGTTTTATTCATTTCAGGAGGAAATCTCTCGGAGGAGCAGGTAGACAATTCCTTCTCTGAATCTTTATACCACGTGGACAACTGTTTACAATGATCAATTTATAACGGACTTAACGAAATAGGTCAGAAAATGTCGGTGACTGGAGGCAGACTCTCGATGGGACATTTCAACTGCACTTTACCGTTTGCAGTGTGGAGAGAATATATTGATACTGTTAAATCTAGTTAGCATTTCGTCACATTTTGATTTCTAAAGGTCAAGGTGGTATTTTACTAACTTCGAACGACACAGCGGTGTATCGGATAGATTTACTGCCTCAAGGAGCCAGAGACTCGGGGTTCGATCCTATCCCCGTCTGGTGTGATGCCTGTGTGTTCAGTTCTGGGCACCGTGTTAGAGGAAAACTGTTGTCAAGCTGGAAAGGGCACATAGAATATTTAGACAATAGACATTAGACAATTGGTGTAGGCATAGGCCATTCAGTCTTTCAAACCAGCACAGCCATTCAATATGATCGTGGCTGATCATCCACAATCTGAGGAGAATGGGGTTGAAAGGGAAAGATAGATCAGCCATGAGCGGATGGCGGAGTAGACTTGATGGGCAGAATGGCTTATTTCTGCTCCTAGAACTTGTATGAATTGTTATGGAGCACATTGGGGAGATCTTTAGGAATGATCACCAGCCATTCTTGTGGAATTCTTTGGATGCTTTCAAGAGAGAGTTAGATAGAGCTCTTAAAGGTAGTGGTGTCAGGGGGTATGGTGAGAAGGTAGGACCAGGGTACTGAATGTGGATGATCAGCCATGATTACGTTGAATGGCGGTGCTGGCTCGAGGGGCCGAATGGCCTACTCCTGCACCTATTGTCTATTATGATTTGCAGATCTTCCCGTTAACAGCAGAAGGGGGTCCCTGGGACCAATGTTCAAGAATTCCAGCTCCAATCCTTCACCGTAGCGACCCACCTGGATCTCTCTATTAGAGTGATCATATTAACCCGCAAATCCTCACATACCATAGACCCTCTAATTATCTGCTTCTACCCCCAGGCTCTGTGACCCTGGATGAGGATAGCGCGCATCCGGAGCTCGAGGTGTCCGGGAGTCTGATGAATGTGAGGTTGACCGGGGTCAGGAGAAGCCTCGGCAACAACAGGAAGAGGTTTATGGAATGTCTCTGAGCGCTGGGATCGGAGGGATTCACATCGGGGAGACATTAGTGGGAGGTGGAGGTGGCGGGGAGTCGCCGCTGGAGTCTGGGAGTCGCCGCAGAGTCTGAGGAGAGGAAGAGATAGGTCGACCTGAAACCAGAGGAAGGATTCGGGACCATCGAGAGATATCACGAGGAGGTTTCCGCAAGCAATTCTTCCCAGACCCCCCTCTCAGCCGGTCCCGTTCCCGGGAGGGTGGGAGTTTACCTCAGTTACGAATCGGGGTCAGTCTCATTTTATGATGCGGACACCAAGTCCCACCTCCACGCCTTCACCGGGAATAAATTCGTGGGGAAAATGTATCCCTTCTTTGGTGCTTGGGATGAAAATCAATGGCTGAAGATATGCTTCAATCCCTGCTCGAATCAGTAAAAGGGTCGGGTCCCGGGACCGGCGTCATGAGCGGGGCTGAGGGGCTGTCTTTGGCTGTGGGGCAGAAACCGTGTGGAAAACAGGTTGGCGCTGAACCGGTTGTATTTAATCCCCAAATTTCACGTCGCAATAGACTAGTATAAATATCAGTGTGGGTTTGTGTCTTTGCGCATTTGTTCAATGGATCATCATTAGTGAAGGAATGGCGTGTGTGACATCAGTCACAACATTCTGGGCTAACTCAGCGGGGACAGGCAGCATCTCTGGAGAGAAGGAATGGGTGAAGTCTCGGGTCGTGACCCTTCTTCAGACTAGTGTGAGTGGAAAGGGAAACGGGAGGTAAGGGGGGGGGGGGGGACGATCAGGAGAGAATGGGACACAACCGCCTGTCTGTCAGCAAATATTTTCCCTCCAAAATGAACTTTATTGAGAATGGAAATATTATTGTCATATGTCCCAGGTGGAACAATGAAATTCTTACTTGCAGCAGCACAACAGAATATGTGAAATAATGAATGAATAAGTTTATTGGCCAAGTATTGACATACAGGGAATTAGCCTTGGCGCTCCGCCCACAAGTGACAACGACATACAGCGACAGTTAGGAATGACACATAAAACATGAATAATAAAACATTATTGATTAAACATGTGAAATAAATTAAATACAAAAGTAGTAAAACACCGTACACTGTAAACAATATAAAAATGGGGAAAAGGGTTTGCGCGCACACACACACACACACACACACACACACACACACACACACACACACACACACACACACACACACACACACACACACACACACACACGCACACAGAAAAACGAACATACAATAATAGTGCAATAATATTAATAGTCTTATGTTGTTCAGAGCCCATTTGAGGTTGTGGTGTCTAATAGCCTAATGGCTGTTGGGATGAAGCTGTTCCTGAACCTGGACGTTACAATTTTCAGGCTCCTGTACCTTCTACCCGATGGCAGTGGTGAGATGAATGTGTGGGCAGGGTGGTGTTGATCTTTCATGATACTGGCTGCCTTTTTGAGGCAGCGACCCCGGAAAATCGCTTCGATGGTGGGGAGGTCAGAACCCGTGATGGACTGGGTAGTGTTCACAACGTTTGGTAGTCTTCTTCGCTCCTGGGCTTTTCATGTTGCCGAACCAGGCCATGATGCAACCAGTCAACATGCTCTCTAATGCACACATGTAGAAGTTGAAGAGAACAATTCACAGAAGCAAATTAATCCCCAAACCTGCACGTGTGGCAAACGGGAGAAACCGGCGCACCCGGAGAAAACGCACGCATGTAACGGGTTGAGATAACAACGTGGTCCGAATGGAATCCGAGTCTGTGACGCTGTGAGGCAGTAACTCCACCGCAGAACAAGTGATTCTCCAGCATATTTATTGTTTGTATGCATTAACTCTGTTTTTAGTTTTTAAACCAGAGGAGAGCGCGAACACAGTCCCCCACTACCACAAATGTTGCAGTCGAGTATCCCGCATTTGGGGACATCGCAGGCGTTAGCGCACCCGAAGTGCAATGGGATAGCCTCGTCCTGGGAGAAACTCTTTTTTTTTTTTTTAATTTCAAAATAGACTTTATTCAATTGATAAATATATACAATTCATGAACCATTCGAACAAAAAATTCATCCGACATTTTCGGAAACTATACAAATTTTTTTCAGTACAATATTTTTACATTTGTCAAATTCCACCAAACTGTCCCCCACCCGTGCCACTCTGTGGCCCCTGTCCAAGTAATAAATATATACAATGTGTACACAGTGCGAAAATTCCATCCGACATTTTTGTAGGCTATAGAGATTGTTCAATACAGTTTATGTCTTTTAAATTCCACAAAAATGTCCCCCACCCGTGCCACTCATGTGGCTCCCTGGTGTGGGATACCTTCCCTTAATTTAATTTGAGGGGCGTCTCCACCATACCGTGCCCCCCATGTCCAGCAGCGGAAGGATCATAGACTGTGGCCCTCCCCCACCGAGCCTTGGCGTTGGCTGCACCAAGCTTCAGCGAGTCCCTTAGCACGTACTCCTGCAGTCTGCAGCGGGCCAGTCGGCAACATTCCCTGACGGACATCTCGCTCTGCTGGGTGGTGAGCAACGCTCGGGCAGACCAAAGAGTGTCTCTCACCGAGTTGATGACCCTCCAGCAGCACTTGATGTCAGCCTCTGAATGTGTCCCTGGGAACAGTCCGTAAATCACAGAGTCCACTGTGACGGAGCCGTTCGGGATAAATCGTTCCAGGGACCCTTTCATACTTCTCCAGACTCTTTTTGCAAATCCACACTCTGCAAAGAGGTGGGCAACCGTCTCCTCTCCACAGCAGCCGTCCGGAGGGCAGCGTGCGCTGGTAGTGAGGTTCCGGCGGTGCAGGAAGGATCTAACTGGGAGGGCTCCCCTCACCGCCAGCCAAGCCAGGTCTTGGTGCTTGTTGGTCAGTTCTGGCGATGAGGCATTTTGCCAGACAAGCTGGGCAGTCTGCTCTGGGAACCACGTCACCGGATCCATCGAGTCGTTCCCTGCAGTGCCTGCAGGACATTCCGTGCTGACCACTGCCCGATTGACTTGTGGTCAAAGGTGTTGGGCCGGAAGAACCTTTCCACAGACGACAGATGGGGCGGCAATGTCCAGCTGACTGGCACATTGCGTGGCATCTGCGCCAGGCCCATCCTTCGCAACACCGGGGACAGGTAGAACCTCAGCAGGTAGTGGCACTTGGTGCCCACGTGCCTTGGCTCTACACTCCGCCTGATGCAGCCACACACAAAGGTGGCCATCAGGGTGAGGGCGACGTTGGGCACGCTTTTACCCCTGTTGTCTGCCGACTTGTACATTGTGGCCCGTCGCACTCGGTCCATCCTCGACCCCCAGATGAACTGGAAGACGGCCCGGGTGATCCCCGTGGCGTAGGAGGGAGGGACTGGCCACACTTGTGCCAAGTACAGCAGCCCCGAGAGCACCTCACACCTGATGACCAAATTTTTCCGGTTATGGAGAGGGAGCGTTGCCTCCACAACTCCAGCTTCCTCCCCACCTTGGCTATCCGCTCCAGCCAATTCTTGTTACTCGCCTCAGCCCCCCCGAACCAGATCCCCAGCACCTTCAAGAAGTCAGGCTCGATGGTGAAGGGGACGGAAGATCGGTCGGGCCAGTTGCCAAAGAGCATGGCCTCGCTCTTCCTGCGGTTCACCCTGGCTCCCGTGGCCGACTCAAACTGGTCGCAGATGCTGATCAATCTGCGGACCGACCTTGGATCCGAGCAGAAGACGGCGACATCGTCCATGCACAGGGAGGTTTTGACTTGAATGCCCCCACTGCCTGGCAATGTCACTCCTCTTATGCTCGCATCCTTCCTGATGGACTCGGCAAAAGGTTCAATACAGCAGACAAACAAGACAGGAGAGAGAGGGCAACCCTGCCTGACTCCAGACCTTACAGGGAAACTGTCTGATTCCCACCCATTGATTTGGACTGCACTACGGATATTGGTGTAGAGCAGTTTGATCCAATTTCGGATTCCCTCCCCAAAACCCATTTTGGAGAGCACGTCCCTCATGTACGTGTGCGATATCCTGTCGAAGGCCTTCTCCTGGTCCAAGCTGACTTGGCAGGCATCCACCTGTCTGTCCTGCACGTAGGCGATGGTATCTCTCAGCAGCGCTAGGCTGTCTGAGATTTTCCGGCCAGGTACAGCACAGGTTTGGTCTGGGTGGATCACCTGTCCCAGAGCAGACTTGACCCGGTTGGCGATGGCCTTAGACAGGATCTTGTAATCTACATTCAACAATGTTATGGGTCTCCAATTCTTTATATCCTTCATCTCCCCCTTCTGCTTGTAGATTAAGGTGATGCTGCCCTTCCTCGTGGAGTCTGACATGCTGCCGGCTAGAAGCATGTCGTTGTACACTTCCAGCAGGTCCGGGCCCATCCAGTCCCACAGAGCCGAATACAACTCGGCCGGTAAGCCATCGCTTCCGGGAGTTTTACTCGAGTCAAAGGAGCGGATGGAGCCAGTCAGCTCATCTAGGGTCAGTGGTTGGTCCAGACTCTCCCGCTTGCTGTCCTCCAAGACCTCCGTGATAGAGGACAGGAAGTTCTGGGAGGCGGTGCTGTCTGTGGCCTTTCTGTCATACAAATCCGTGTAAAAGCATTGGCAGACCCTCAGCATGTCTGTCTGCGAGGATGCTACCGAGCCGTCCTCCTCCCTAAGGCTGTTGATCACAGAGCTCCCCCTGTGAACCTTATGGAAGAAGAAACGTGAGCACGTCTCATCCTGCTCCACATGGCGGACCCAGGATCGGAAGATGATCTTGGAGGGTTCAGAGGTAAAGAGCCGAGCTTGCCGATCCTTCACCTCTCTAAGTTCCTCCCTCACATCCACCCCCCTCGACTGCAGAAGGAGCAGTTGTTGCAAATCTGTCTGGAGTTGGCACAATTCCCTCTGACTCTGTCTTGCTCTCTGAACCCCTTTAACTATGTAGAACCTCTTAGTGTTCTCCTTGGTTGCTTCCCACCAGAGTGTCGGGGAGTCAAAGAGGGGCCTCACCGTTCTCCAACGTGCGTAGTCCCTCTTTAGCTCCTCAACGTTCTCTGGGGTCAACAGCTTCACGTTTAACTTCCACGTCCCTCTGCCTGCCTTCCGGTCCTCCTGTAGGTGACAGAAAGCCTGAAGGAAGCAGTGGTCAGAGAGGAACACCGGCGTGAGGTCGGTGTGTCTCACCGTAACGGCCTTCGTGGTGAAGACGAAGTCTATCCGGGATCGGGCTGAACCGTCCGATCTCGACCAGGTGAACCGCGGCTGGGACCCGCCTGCAGGGTCGCTGAAGGCGTCGTGCAGCTTTGCGTCTTTTACCGTTTCCATCAGGAACTTGGACGTGCTGCCCAGTCTGTTGTCGGCACTGCCGGATCGTCCAGCCGCATCAATAATGCAGTTGAAGTCACCGGCCAGAACGAGCTGCCAGGACGTGGCCAACAGCACTGGGAGCTGCTGGAGAACGGCCAGCCGCTCGCTCCGCACGGGTGGGGCATACACATTAATCAGCCGGAGCGGAGAACCACGGTACATAACATCCACCACGAGGAGACGCCCCGCAACCACCTCCTTGACCTCAGTGATGGCGAAGTTCCCTCCCCGCAGTAAGTTCCCCAGGCCGGAAGCACGACAGTCATTGCCCCCCGACCACACCGACAGTCCGTGGGGCCACCATCGCGACCACCTCCGATAGCAGCGGAGGTGTGGCAACCCGCACTCCTGGAGAAAAGTCACATCTGCCTTGACCTTGGCCAGGTACTGTAAGGCATTAACACATCGCGCAGTGCTCTTCACACTGCGCACGTTTAAAGATGCCAGTTTGAGCTCCATTGTCCTTTAGAGTCACTGACCATTTTCGTGTTCCCTCATGCCCACCGCTTCGGTAAATTGCCTCACCTTTCCTGGGCTCAAGTACCCGGCATCCTCAATAGGTTGGGTTTCCCGTGTAGTAACCCATGGTGTCGTTGGGGGGGGGGGGGGGGGCTGCTGGGTTTACCCCCTTCTGGGTGCGCCGCTTCCCCCGTCTCTCGTGGCTGGGGTACGGTGACAGATTTACTGCTCCCGGAAATTCGGAGCTGAGGCCCATTGGCCGCTGTACTGCTCCCGGTTGCCCGGAGCTGGGGCCCATCGGCCGCTACAATGCTCCCGGTTGCCCGGAGCTGGGGCCCATCGGCCGCTACGATGCTCCCGGTTGCCCGGAGCTGGGGCCCATCGGCCGTTACAATGCTCCTGGTTGCCCGGAGCTGGGGACCAACGGCCACTGCACTGCTCCCGATGCCCTGGAGCTGGGCCCCATCGGCTGCTGCGATGATCGCGGTCTCCAGGGGCTGGGGCCCAACGGCTGCTGTACTGCTCCCGATGTCCTGGGGCTGGAGCCCCTCGACCGCTGCTCTGCTCCCGATGTCCTGGGGCTGGAGCCCCTCGACCGTTGCTCTGCTCCCGATATCCTGGGACTGGAGCCCCTCGACCGCTGCTCTGCTCTCGATCTCCTGGTGCTGGTGGACAATCGGCCTGGACCTTCTCCTTTCCTCCCCGGTTTTCTTCCTGTGGGGTTTCCCGTTCGCCTCATCCTCAGATGAGGAGAGGTTTCTGCCTTCTGTCAGGGAGAGAGATCGTGCTGGGGTGGGGGGGGGGGGGGGTTTGGGCTTGCCAACCCCTTCTGGCCTCTGCTCATTGTGCTGAACCCTCTGGTGTTATCCATACGTCACCGTCGTCCAATTCTGCTCTCCCCCCTCCTCCATCGACTCTTCCTCCTGGGCTTGGTGCTGGGGTTCTCCTGGCACTTGGGGGCTCGAGGTGGTTGAGGTGGTTGGGCTGTCCTCATCCCTGTTCCCCCTTTCTGCTGGGGACTTAGCAGTGGTAGTGGGTGTCTCACCTACCCTGGGGGTGCTGGAAGCCGCCCCTCTTGTCGCCTGTGCGTATGAACAGGCTCCTTTTGGGCAGGCCCTGTAAAGGTGGCCCCCCTCCCCACACAGGTTGCAGTTCTTGCTGGCCTGACAGTCATTTGTCTCGTGGCCCTCCGTCTTGCAGTTTTTGCAGACGACTGCAGTGCATTGGGCCACCACATGCCCAGGCTTGTTACATCTTCTGCATAGTCTGGGCTGCCCCACGTAACTCAAATAACCTCGGTTTCCTCCAATTGCGAACACCGAGGGAGGGTGGAGGAATGCTCCTTCCTTGTCCACCCTCAGCTTTACCTTGACCTGCCGCTTGCTCGTCCAAATCCCATGCAGGTCCTTCACGTCCACGCAGTTCCCTGCTCCTTCGACGTAGCGAGCAAGGAAGGTGAGGACATCCACTACGGGCACATGTGGGTTGAACATGTGCACCGTGATCATCCTTTCTTTCTGGTTTGGGAGGGTGAAGAGCGGCTGCACTTTCAACAACGACAGCGGAGCTTCATTCCCCTTCTCCTGGAAATCTTTCATCAACTTTTGCCATCCAGTCGGTCGCATGAAGGTAACATCGAAGTATCCGTTACCCGGGAAGTCCTGGATGCAGTAGATATCCCTGGGCTCAAACTTGCCGGTCTCCAGCAAGACCTTCTTCACGAACATATCTCGACAGAAGGGCATCCCCTTGCTGAGGTCCTTTACACTAATCCTCACGGTATTGCGGAAACCCTGTCCTCTCGCTCCCATTGCAGCTGCCATTGCTACGATTCTACACCGCAATCTGTAGCTCTTGTCCTTAATGGACCGCCAGGACTGTTCTAACAAGAATTGATAGCCCCTTTCACTGTTCTAATAAGAACAGATGTTCTCTTTTACCCCTGATGAGAACAGATACCACACTCGATCTTAGCCAAAAGGCCGAGAAGCGATCCTGGGAGAACCTCCTTGTTTTTTATTTTTTTCAAAATAGACTTTATTCAATTGATAAATATATACAATTCATGAACCGTTCGAACAAACAAAATTCATCCGACATTTTCGGAGACTATACAAATTTTTTTACATTTGTCAAATTCCACCAAACTGTCCCCCACCCCGTGCCCCTCTGTGGCCCCTGTCCAAGTAATAAATATATACAATGTGTGCACAGTTCGAAAATTCCATCCGACATTTTTTGTAGGCTATAGAGATTGTTCAATACAGTTTATGTCTTTTAAATTCCACAAAAATGTCCCCCACCCGTGCCACTCATCATGTGGCCCCCTGGCGTGGGATACCTTCCCTTAATTTAATTTGTGGGCCTCCACCGTGCCCCCCCCCCCCATTCTCTGCCTCAGAAGGCGGTGGAGGCCGTTTCGATGGAAACTTTCAAGAGAGAGGTGGATAGGGCTCTTAAAGATAGCGGAGTCAAGGGATATGGGGAGAAGGCAGGAACGGGGTACTGATTCGGGATGATCAGCCATGATCACAGTCAATGGCGGTGCTGGCTTGAAGGGTCGCATGGACTACTCCTGCACCTATTGTCTAATGTCTATTATGGTTGAGTCTTGAAGCCGTGGGGAGCCGGGCGAAGATGTAACAGATTTCTATATTCACAAACTACACTGACCAGCAGCGCAACGCACGATATTGATCGAGAACCAAAGGAACTAAAGCAATCCTGAAACTGATTGAGTGACGTTTTGGGACGTCATTAGAAGATGCTGGATAAAATCGAATGTAGACACAAAATGCTGGAGTAAGTCTTAGAAGGGTCTCGACCGAAAACGTCATCCGTTCCTTCTCTCCATAGATGCTGCCTCACCCGCTGAGTTACTCCAGCATTTTGTGCCCAGCTTCAATTTTGTCCAACATCTGCAGTTGTTTCTTACATTTGAAACTGATTGGTTTGTTGGAACGTTCATTCTTATCGGTTCCCTCGCATGTATTGATTATTGATTAATAATGGGTGAAATGTAGTGTTGACTTGACTGAGATATTTACAAACGTCTTCAGTCAGTTCTATCAGGTGATGCATCCCAGCATATATCGCCTCGGGATTTGAATTCAGTTCTTTGGTCCATGGTAGAGCCAAGTCCACCCCACCCCCACCCCACCCACGTAACACTAGCTTCCCGTTTTCACCGTACAAACAGCTAACAATAGCTTGAAACCTCGCCCATTCATTCTCTCCAGAGATGCTGCCTGACCCGCTGAGTTACTACAGCCAATTTTGTCTATCTTCGGTTTAAACCAGCATCTGCAGTTCCTTCCTACACATCTTCATTCTTCATTCACATAAAGCCCAGCGGTATGAACATTGATTGCTGTAATTTCATGTAACCCTTGCATTCCCTCTCTCTCCATTCTTCTTCCGCCTTAGAGAGTCTTGCTAGTTTCACAGTTTGTATCCCCTCATTATCACCTCTTCCACGGCCAACAATGGACCATTGTGGGCTCCACCTTTCTTGACTCATCGGTGTCGGCTGTGATTGGTTCTGTACGTCTAGTTTCCCTCAACCGACTCTCATTCTGAAGAAGCCCCAGTCTAATTCCACTCGTGGGCCCAGTCCAGAACCAGGGAGACCTGGTCATATGTTGGAGCCCTAAGTACAGGACCTGAGTACTTAACTACAAGGTTACAGAGTCGTACCTAGTACTAAATAACATTGATTACAGGGGTGAAGCCAGCGAGCTTTGTCAAACAAGGGATGTGGAAATCAGAACCGCTTTCAATGGAAGGTGAACATTCCAGATCTGGTTTTCTGCTGTAAAATTGCTGTAAAAATTCAATGTTCTTTCCAAATCCACGAGTTTATGACAGAAAATATTACATTGAGCCGTTCTCAATCCATATTTCACCATTGTTTCAATTTGTGCCCAGCCTTAGTTTTGTTTAGTTTAGAAATTCAGCGTGGAAACAGGCCATTCGGCCCAACGCACATTAACACTTTCATACACACAACCCACAGGGGACAATGTTTTATAAGCATATCATTTTGTTTTTAGTTTTTAAACCAGGGGAGAGCGCGAACGCAGTCCCCCACTACCACAAATTTTGCAGTCGAGTATCCCACATTTGGGGACATCGCACCCGAAGTCCAATGGGAGAGCCTCGTCCTGGGAGAACCATTTTTTTTTATTTTTTTTTCAAAACAGACTTTATTCAATTGATAAATATATCCAATTCATGAACCATTCGAACAAAAAATTCATCTGACATTTTCGGAGACTATACAAATTGTTTTTCAGTACAATATTTTTACATTTGTCAAATTCCACCAAACTGTCCCCCACCCGTGCCACTCTGTGGCCCCTGTCCAAGTAATAAATATATACAATGTGTGCACAGTTCGAAAATTCCATCCGACATTTTTGTAGGCTATAGAGATTGTTCAATACAGTTTATGTCTTTTAAATTCCACAAAAATGTCCCCCACCCGTGCCACTCATGTGGCCCCCTGGCGTGGGATACCTTCCCTTAATTTAATTTGAGGGGCGTCTCCACCATACCGTGCCGCCCATGTCAAGTAGCGGAAGGATCCTAGACTGTGGCCCTCCCCCACCGAGCCTTGGCGTTGGCTGCACCAAGCTTCAGCGAGTCCCTTAGCACGTACTCCTGCAGTCTGCAGTGGGCCAGTCGGCAACATTCCCTGACGGACATCTCGCTCTGCTGGGTGGTGAGCAACGCTCGGGCAGACCAAAGAGAGTCTTTCTCCGAGTTGATGACCCTCCAGCAGCACTCGATGTCAGTCTCTGAATGTGTCCCTGGGAACAGTCCGTAAATCACAGAGTCCTCTGTGACGGAGCTGTTCGGGATGAATCGTTCCAGGGACCCTTTCATACTTCTCCAGACTCTTTTTGCAAATCCACACTCTGCAAAGAGATGGGCAACCGTCTCCTCCCCATAGCAGCCGTCCCGAGGGCAGCGTGCGCTGGTAGTGAGGTTCCGGCGGTGCAGGATGGATCTAACTGGGAGGGCTCCCCTCACCGCCAGCCAAGCCAGGTCTTGGTGCTTGTTGGTCAGTTCTGGCGATGAGGCATTTTGCCAGACAAGCTGGGCAGTCTGCTCTGGGAACTACGCCACCGGATCCATCGAGTCCTTTCCCTACAGTGCCTGCAGGACATTCCGTGCTGACCACTGCCCGATGGACTTGTGGTCAAAGGTGTTGGTCCGGAAGAACCTTTCCACAGACGACAGATGGGGCGGCAATGTCCAGCTGACTGGTACATTGCGTGGCATCTGCGCCAGGCCCATCCTTCGCAACACAGGGGACAGGTAGAACCTCAGCAGGTAGTGACACTTGGTGCCCACGTGCCTTGGCTCTACACTCCGCCTGATGCAGCCACACACAAAGGTGGCCATCAGGGTGAGGGCGACGTTGGGCAGCTTTTACCCCCGTTGTCTGCCGACTTGTACATTGTGGCCCGTCGCACCCGATCCATCCTCGACCCCCAGATGAACTGGAAGACGGCCCGGGTGATCCCCGTGGCGTAGGAGGGAGGGACAGGCCACACTTGTGCCAAGTACAGCAGCCCCGAGAGCACCTCACACCTGATGACCACATTTTTACCGGTTATGGAGAGGGAGCGTTGCCTCCACAGCTCCAGCTTCTTCCCCACCTTGGCTATCCGCTCCAGCCAATTCTTCTTGCTCGCCTCAGCCCCCCCGAACCAGATCCCCAGCACCTTCAAGAAGTCAGGCTTGATGGTGAAGGGGATGGAAGATCGGTCGGGCCAGTTGCCAAAGAGCATGGCCTCGCTCTTCCTGCGGTTCTCCCTGGCTCCCGTGGCCGACTCAAACTGGTCGCAGATGCTGATCAATCTGCGGACCGACCTTGGATCCGAGCAGAAGACGGCGACATCGTCCATGTACAGGGAGGTCTTGACTTGAATGTCCCCACTGCCTGGCAATATCACTCCTCTTATGCTCGCATCCTTCCTGATGGACTCGGCAAAAGGTTCAATACAGCAGACAAACAAGACAGGAGAGAGAGGGCAACCCTGCCTGACTCCAGACCTTACAGGGAAACTGTCTGATTCCCACCCATTGATTTGGACTGCACTACGGATATTGGTGTAGAGCAGTTTGATCCAATTTCGGATTCCCTCCCCAAAACCCATTTTGGAGAGCACGTCCCTCATGTACGTGTGCGATATCCTGTCGAAGGCCTTCTCCTGGTCCAAGCTGACTAGACAGGCATCCACTCGTCTGTCCTGCACGTAGGCGATGGTATCTCTCAGCAGCGCTAGGCTGTCTGAGATTTTCCGGCCAGGTACAGCACAGGTTTGGTCCGGGTGGATCACCTGTCCCAGAGCAGACTTGACCCGGTTGGCGATGGCCTTAGACAGGATCTTGTAATCTACATTCAACAATGTTATGGGTCTCCAGTTCCTTATATCCTTCATCTCCCCCTTCTGCTTGTAGATTAGGGTGATGCTGCCCTTCCTCATGGAGTCTGACATGCTGCCGGCAAGAAACATGTCGTTTGTACACTTCCAGCAGGTCCGGGCCCACCGAGTCCAACAGAGCCGAATACAACTCGGCCGGTAAGCCATCGCTTCCGGGAGTTTTACTCGAGTCAAAGGAGCGGATGGAGCCAGTCAGCTCCTCTAGGGTCAGTGGTTGGTCCAGACTCTCCCGCTTGCTGTCCTCCAAGACCCCCGTGATAGAGGACAGGAAGTTCTGGGAGGCGGTGCTGTCTGTGGCCTTTTGGTCATACAATTCCGTGTAAAAGGATTTGCAGACCCTCATCATGTCTGTCTGCGAGGATGCTACCGAGCCGTCCTCCTCCCTAAGGCTGTTGATCACAGAGCTCCCCCTGTGAACCTTATGGATGAAGAAAAGTGAGCACGTCTCATCCTGCTCCACATGGCGGACCCTAGATCGGAAGATGATCTTGGAGGATTCAGAGGTAAAGAGCCGAGCTTGCTGGTCCTTCATCTATCTAAGTTCCTCCCTCATATCCACCCCCCTCGACTGCAGAAGGAGCAGTTGTTGCAAATCTGTCTGGAGTTGGCACAATTCCCTCTGACTCTGTCTTGCTCTCTGAACCCCTTTAACTATGTAGAACCTCTTAATGTTCTCCTTGGTTGCTTCCCAGCAGAGTGTCGGGGAGTCAAAGAGGGGCCTCGCTGTTCTCCAACGTGCGTAGTCCCTCTTTAGCTCCTCAACGTTCTCTGGGGTCAACAGCTTCACGTTTAACTTCCACGTCCCTCTGCCTGCCTTCCAGTCCTCCTGTAGGTGACAGGAAGCCTGAAGGAGGCAGTGGTCAGAGAAGAACACCGGCGTGAGGTCGGTGTGACTCACCGAGACAACCTTCATCGTGAAGACAAAGTCTATCCGGGATCGGGCTGAACCGTCCGATCTCGACCAGGTGAACCGCGGATGGGACCCGCCTGCAGGGTCGCTGAAGGCGTCGTGCAGCTTTGCGTCTTTTACCGTTTCCATCAGGAACTTGGACGTGCTGTCCAGTCTGTTGTCGGCACTGCCGTATCGTCCAGCCGCATCAATGATGCAGTTGAAGTCACCGGCCAGAAGGAGCTGCCGGGACGTGGGCAACAGCACTGGGAGCTGCTGGAGAACGGCTAGCCGCTCGCTCCGCACGGGTGGGGCATACACATTAATCAGCCGGAGTTGAGAACCACGGTACATAACATCCACCACGAGGAGACGCCCCGCAACCACCTCCCTGACCTTAGTGATGGTGAAGTTCTCTCCCCGCAGCAAGTTCCCCAGGCCGGAAGCACGACAGTCATTGCCCCCCGACCACACCGACAGTCCGTGGGGCCACCATCGCGACTACCTCCGATAGCAGCGGAGGTGTGGCAACCCGCACTCCTGGAGAATAGTCACATCTGCCTTGACCTTGGCCAGGTACTGTAAAGCATTAACACATCGTGCAGTGCTCTTCACACTGCGCACGTTTAAAGATGCCAGTTTGAGCTCCATTGTCTTTTAGAGTCACTGACCATTTTCCTGTTCCCTCATGCCCACCGCTTCGGTAAATTGCCTCACCTTTCCTGGGCTCAGTTACCCGGCCTCCTCAACGGGTTGGGTTTCCCGTGTCGTAACCCGAGGTGTCGTTGGGCGGGGGGGCTGCTCGTTTCACCCCCTTCTGGGTGCGCCGCTTCCCCCGTCTCTCGTGGCTGGGGCACGGTGACAGACTTACTGCTCCCGGAAATTCGGAGCTGAGGCCCATTGGCCGCTGCACTGCTCCCGGTTGCCCGGAGCTGGGACCCATCGGCCGCTACAATGCTCCCGGTTGCCCGGAGCTGGGGCCCATCGGCCGCTACAATGCTCCCGGTTGCCCGCAGCTGGGGCCCACGGCTGCTGCGGTGACCCCGGTCTCCAGAGGCTGGGGCCCAACGGCTGCTGCTCTGCTCCCGATGTCCTGGGGCTGGAGCCCCTCGACCGCTGCTCTGCTCCCGATGTCCTGGTGCTGGAGCCCCTCGACCGCTGCTCTGCTCCCGATGTTCTGGGGCTGGAGCCCCTCGACCGCTGCTCTGCTCCCGATGTCCTGGGGCTGGAGCCCCTCGACCGCTGCTCTGCTCTCGGTCTCCTGGTGCTGGTGGACAATCGGCCTGGACCTTCTCCTTTCCTCCCCGGTTTTCTTCCTGTGGGGTTTCCCGTTCGCCTCATCCTCCCACGAGGAGAGGTTGCTGCCTTCTGTCAAGGAGAGAGATCGTTTGGGGGGGGGGGGGGGGTTTGGGCTTGCCAACCCCTTCTGGCCTCTGCTCCTTGTGCTGAACCCTCATACGTTTTTCATACGTCACCGTTGTCAAATTCTGCTCTCCCCCCTCCTCCATCGACTCTCCCTCCTGGGCTTGGTGCTGGAGTTCTACTGGCACTTGGGGGCTCGAGGTGGTTGAGGTGGTTGGGCTGTCCACATCCTTGTTCCCCGTTTCTGCTGGGGACTTGGCAGTGGTAGGGGGTGTCTCACCTACCCTGGTTGTGCTGGACCCGCTGAGTTACACAGACACTTAGTGTCTATCTTTTGTGTAAACCAGCATCTGCCCTTCCTTCTTACCTCAACCTGTTGCCTGGCCCGCTGTCTTACTCCATCACTTTGTGTTTTGATTTATAAATCTTGGGTCATTTTATAATCAGTTAGGGAGTTCAAACCAGTGAAGGAAAAGTCTACTTATTTGTGGTAGTTAAATATTTAAAATAAGTATGTACTGTCCTCAATAGGGAAGAAGTTGCAGACGTGTAGAGTCACCGTCTATCTGAAGTGTGCGGGCGACAAGGAGATTCGCTGCTTTCATTTATTTGGGATTGGTGGCCACCAAATGCGGACCTGGGGGAAACACGACTTTCACCTCCATGGAGACAGTCTGAATGAGGACCTGGTGATGCTCTGCCAGGCCTGTATTGCAGCCATCTTTAGCTTATGCTTGTTTTGGGGGCTAGTCCCCTTCAGTTTTCTCTTCAGCACAAAAAAGGCAATAGACCAAGTTGGACCCGTTGGTTCCCATGTTCACACGGGAGGGCTGGGCCCCCAGCACAATATTCCACGTCTCCCCCAATTCCAATATTAGTGGCCAGCGGGGGGGGGGGGGGAGCTTCCTGGAGCGCTAGTATCGGTGTAGTGGGCCGAAAGGACTGGTTACCAGAGGGCTAGTATGGACATTGTGAACCGAATGGATTCTTGGGCTGACAGCTCAGTCACAGGCCTGGTTGGCTGGCAGATCGGTCACTCATGCCTGGTGGGCTGGCAGCTCAGTCATTCAGGGCTGGGGGGCTGGCAGCTCAGTCACTCAGGGCTGGTGAGTTGGCAGCTCAGTCACTCAGGGCTGGTGGCTGGCAGCTCACTTATGACTATTCCTTGAAATTCCATTCCAGGCAGGGTGCAGGCAAGCACATTCAATTGCTTAGCATTCCAGGCAGGGTGTAGGCTACCACATTTCGATTGCATAGCTCCAGGAAGGCTACAGGAAGATTTCCCCGTCCCAATCTGAATCTGCGCACACTTCATATTCCCTTCAGATTTTTCGTAATAATGATTTATTGTAGGGGGCTATAAAAATCGAAGAAATACTGTGGGTGTCACAAATCTGAAAGAAAAGCAAACAATGGTACAAAAAATCTGCAGGCCAGGCAGTATCTGTGAAAAGAGTAGCAGTTAACTCCAAGTCTGAGTTGATCGAGGTGGTCGAGATACAGTAAAACATTATTGCATTGATATACCCTAATTCTGTTAAATGTCCATGCCTTTTTTTTTACCAATTCTATTTCCAAGTTCCTTGTGGCTTTGCAATTTATAATTTGGTGGTTAAATGTAACTTGTTTCGTGTCAATCTGTTGCGAATGGGGTTTCTGCCCCACATTTGACCCCCAAAATTATTAATTGATAAGGTCACAAGGAGTTGAGTATAGGAGCAAAGAGGTCCTTCGGCAGTTGTACAGGGCCCTAGTGATACCACACCTGGAGTATTGTGTACAATATTGGACCCCTAATTTGAGGAAGGACATTCTTGCTATTGAGGGAGTGCAGCGTAGGTTTATGCGGTTAATTCCCAGAATGGCGGGACTGTCAGATGCTGAGAGAATCGAGCAGCTGGGCTTGTATACTCTGGAGTTTCGAAGGATAAGTGGGAATCTGATTGAAACCTCTAAGATTATTAAGGGTTTGGACACACTAGAGGTAAGAAACATGTTCCCGACATTGGGGTAGTCCAGAACCAGCGGCCACGGTTTAAGAATAAGGGGTAAGCCATGTAGAACGGGGATGGAACACTTTTTCTCACAGAGAGTGTGTGCAAATCTCTGTGTGATCGAGGCCGGTTCTCTGAATACTTTCAAGAGAGAGCTAGATAGGGCTGTTAAAGATAGCGGAGTCAGGGGATACGGGGAGAAGGCAGGAACGGGAATTGGGGATGATCAGCCATGATCACATTGAATGGCTGTGTTGGCCTAATGCACCTATTGTCTATTGGACCTTGAAATAGAAGTTGTTCCTGATTTTGGACGCGGGACCAAAGACATTTACAGATCCAGAGTGGAACCGGAGCAGATTCTCAGACACTGGTTTCCAACCCAAGTCCAGAAGAAAGGGTACATTTTCCCGGTGAACTTATTCCCACTGAAGGTGTGGAGATGGGACTTGGTGTCCGCGCTGTAGAATGAGACTATCCATGCCTCATAACTGAGATAAACTCCCAGCCACTCTGGGATGGGGTCGGTGAGGAGACGGGGTTTCGGAGAGGAGTTCACACGAAACTCGTCGCCAACTTGCTCCACGGACTAGAGCCCAGTCACCTGCCTCAGGTTGATGTCTCTCTCCCTGTCCAGAGACTCAGCGGCGACTCCCACACCACACCCCCAGTTCTCCCTCACCACCTCGGGGTAATGTCTCCCCGAGGTGTATCCCTCCGATCCCAGCACACAAGGCCATCGCTTGCCGTTGTCTGGGAGACTCCTCTGTGCCCCGGTCCACCTCACGCTCTTCCGATCCTCGGACACCTCGAATTCCCAACACGCTGTTTCCAAGTCCAAGGTCACAGAGTCTGCGGGTGAACGGAGAGAGACAGAAAATCTCAGTGGGTGGGGAGGGATGAGGAGTGTAGGAGACTGTGGCCACACACACGCGCCCACACACACGCCCACACGCACACGCGCCTACACACTCACACACACACACACACGTACACACGCACGCACACGTACACATACAATTCATGTATTGTAGATGCATGTGAAACCACGAGGCAAATTATGGAATTAATGCCGTAGAATTTTCACCTGGGAACGGGAATCAATGGCCGGAGGGCAATTAAGGTGAGAGAAGAAAGATTTAAAAGTGCTCACAGCGGGCAAGTTATTTTTACACAGAGAGAGATGAATACTTGGAGCATGCTGCAAGGGGTGGTGGAGGCTGAGAGAACAATAGACAATGGAGTTGTACAGAGCCCGAGTGAGACTTACAGGCCAGCAAATGCTTGCGCCGGACACCCGGGTTCGATCCCGATTACGGAATTTATACGTTCTGCCCGTGACCTGCGTGGGTTTCTTCGAGATCTTCGGTCTCCTCCCACACTCCAAAGATGTACACGTTTGATATAAAACATTGTCCCTCGTGTGTTGTGTGTATGATAGTGTTAATGTGCGTTGGGCCGAATGGCCTGTTTCCACGCTGTATTTCCAAACTAAACAAAACTAAGGCTGGGTACAAATTGAAACAATGGTGAAATATGGATTGAGAACGGCTCAGTGTAATATTTTCTGTCATAAACTCGTGGATTTGGAAAGAACATTGCGTTTTTACAGCAATTTTACAGCAGAAAACCAGATCTGGAATGTTCACCTTCCAGTGAAAGCGGTTCTGATTTCCACATCCCTTGTTTGACAAAGCTCGCTGGCTTCACCCCTGTAATCAATGTTATTTAGTACTAGGTACGACTCTGTAACCTTGTAGTTAAGTACTCAGTTCCTGTACTTAAGGCTCCAACATATGATCAGGTCTCCCTGGTTCTGGACTGGGCCCACAAGTGGAATTAGACTGGGGCTTCTTCAGAATGAGAGTCGGTTGAGGGAAACTAGACGTACAGAACACATCACAGCCGACACCGATGAGTCAAGAATGGTGGAGCCCACAATGGTCCATTGTTGGCCGTGGAAGAGGTGATAATGAAGGGATACAAACAGCGAAACTAGCAAGACTCTCTAAGGTGGAAGAAGAATGGAGAGAGAGGGAATGCAAGGGTTACATGAAATTACAGCAATCAATATTCATACCGCTGGGCTTTATGTGAATGAACAATGAAGATGTGTAGGAAGGAACTGCAGATGCTGGTTTAAACCGAAGATAGACAAAATTGGCTGGAGTAACTCAGCGGGTCAGGCAGCATCTCTGGAGAGAAGGAATGGGCGAGGTTCAGGTCGAGATCCTTCTTCAGACTGTTTAGGGATGAGGGAAAGGAGAGATATAGACGAATGATGTGGAGAAATAAAGAACAATGAATGAAAGATCTGCAAAGAAAGTACCGATGATAAAAGGAAACAAGCTATTGTTAGCTGTTTGTACGGTGAAAACGAGAAGCTAGTGTGACGTGGGTGGGGTGGGGTTGGGGTGGACTTGGCTCTACCATGGACCAAAGAATTGAATTCAAATCCTGAGGCGATATATGCTGGGATGCATCACCTGATAGAACTGACTGAAGACGATTGTAAATATCTCAGTCAAGTCAACACTACATTTCACCCATTATTAATCAATAATCAATACATGCGAGGGAACCGATAAGAATGAACGTTCCAACAAACCAATCAGTTTCAGATGTAAGAAAGAACTGCAGATGTTGGACAAAATTGAAGCTGGGCACAAAATGCTGGAGTAACTCAGCGGGTGAGGCAGCATCTATGGAGAGAAGGAACGGATGACGTTTTCGGTCAAGACCCTTCTAAGACTTACTCCAGCATTTTGTGTCTACATTCGATTTTATCCAGCATCTTCTAATGACGTCCCAAAACGTCTCTCAACCAGTTTCAGGTTTGCTTTAGTTCCTTTGGTGCTCGATCAATATCGTGCGTTGCGCTGCTGGTCAGTGAAGTTTATGAATATAGAAATCTGTTACATCTTCGCCCGGCTCCCCACGGCTTCAAGACTCAACCATAATAGACAATAGACAATAGGTGCAGGAGTAGTCCATGCGACCCTTCAAGCCAGCACCGTCATTGACTGTGAGCATGGCTGATCATCCCGAATCAGTACCCCGTTCCTGCCTTCTCCCCATATCCCCTGACTCCGTTATCTTTAAGAGTCCTATCCAGCTCTCTCTTGAAAGTTTCCAGCGAAACGGCCTCCACCGCCTTCTGAGGCAGAGAATTCCACAGACCCACAACTCTCTGTGTGAAAAAGTGTTTCCTCATCTCCGTTCTAAATGACCTACCGCTTATTCTTGAACTGTTGCCTATGGTTCTGGACTCCCCCAACATCGGGAACATGTTTCCTGCCTCTGGCGTGTCTAAACTCTTAATAATATTATAGGTTTCAATAAGATATCCTCTCATCTACTAAATTCCAGTGTAAACGTGCAAAATTCCAGTGTTAGTGGAGAAGTTCCAGCAGCTTGCAACAGTTAATAGAAAATACTGTTCGGTTGTGTATGGTCAGTGTAAATCAATACAACTTTGTGTTTGTTTGATTTCAGGAGGAAATTAGTTGGAAGAGGAGGTGTTCTTATCTGAAACCATACATAATTTTATAAAGTAACTCAGAAGATCGCTGTAGTTCATTTTGTAACCCAGCTGCTTATATTTACAGGGTTAGTGATGAGGAACACACGTTGTCAGTGGCAGATGGGGCACCGGAAGTTGCAAAATTCGATCACCTGAATTTATTGACCAGAGCGTTGTGTGAAATGTCCTGTGGTATTCCACAAGGTCATGTTGATATCATTTATTTGTTCAGTTACATTAAAGATCGCTCTGTGTTAGTTCGATACAAAGAGTGATATGAATAATGGACACTTTAATTAGGGTCCCTAACATTCCCTAAACCTAACCCTAAGCTACACCACTGCTACAATGAGGTGCTAATCCATAACAGCTCCAGTGGTGTCCATTTCCTCCTGCCGGCTGTCTTTTCAAGCTGTCACATGGACTTTCCCTAGTTGTCAGCTGCTCTGTTCACAGCAGACACTTGCTCGGCTAGATGTTAAATTACAATTAAAACACAAAGTACTTGTGCTATATCTCCGGGATAAGCAATCAACTAAGTAAACCAAACCCAAAAGGTGGGAGGTGCGTGCTGGGATCGGAGGGATTCACATCGGGGAGACAGTACTGGGAGGTGGAGGTGGCGGGGAGTCGGGGCTGGGGTCTGGGAGTCGCAGCAGAGTCTGTGGAGAGGAAGAGACCAGGCACACTGACCCCTGAGACTGGAGTCTGGAGCATCAGGCGATGGGATGATGTGTTTAATGCACTCACCTCCACTCAATCCCGTCTCCGCGCCCGTCGCATCCCCGGAAGGGTGGGCGTTCATCTCAGTTACGAGTCCCGGACAGTTCATTTTCCGACACGGACACCAAGTCCCATCTCCACACCTTCACTGGGAATAAATTCATGGAGAAATTTTAACCTTTCTTCTTGATTTGGGGCGAAAACCAGCGGATGAGAATCTGCTCCGGTTTCCGCTGCTGTTGTGCAAGAGGGTCTGGTCCCGGGACCGGCGTCAGGAGCGGGGTTCAGGTACTCTGGGGCAGAAACCCGGTGGACAACAGGTCAGCGCTGAACGAACGGCTCCCATTTAATCCACAAATTCCGCGTCGTGAAACAAACCCCAGTGAGCGCGGAAATAAAACCAGAGGGAATGTAAATGTGGGAAGAGTGAAATAAACAGCAACTGAAATCAGAGCTGTCTGTCCGTCGATCCGTCCATTTTAACACGTTAACCGCGTCCGGCAACGGAACAGAAATTACTTTTGTGTAAATATAAAGATTGAAACGATCGCCGCGGGCGGCGGGTCCTGAGCTCCGGGCTTCCCCGGGTCCTAAAGTCCACTGACTCGGTTTGAAGGGTGCAAGAGCCGTCTGGCAAAATAAAACCCCGGTAAACGTGACCATGTGGTGGTGCAGAAAAAGAGGGGCGGATGATTTGGAAATTACTAAAGGAGGGGTAAACTGAATGCCGAGAATGCGAGGCAGAAGGTTTGTTTATTACGTGAAAATATTGAATCTATCGTTGAGTCTTGAAGCCGTGGGGAGCCGTGCGAAGATGTAACACATTTCTATGTTCGTGAACCTCACTGACCAGCAGCTCAACGTACGATATTGATCGAGCACCAATGGAACTAAAGCAATCTTGAAACTGATTGAAGGTAGACACAAAATGCTGGAGTAACTCAGCGGGTGACGCAGCATCTATGGAGAGAAGGAATGGGCGACGTTTCGGGACGAGACCCATAGAAGGATCTCGACACAAAACGCCACCCATCCCTTCTCTCCATAGATGCTGCCTCACCCGCTAAATGTCTCCATCATTTTGTGTCTACCTTCGATTTTATCCGGCATCTGCAGTTCTTTCTTACATCTGAAACTGATTGGTTTGTTGGAACGTTCATTCTTATCGGTTCCCTCGTATGTATTGGTTATTGATTAATAATGGGTGAAATGTAATATTGGCATGACTGAGATATTTGCAATCGTCTTCAGTCAGGACTGTCAGGTGTTGCATCCCAGCATGTATCGCCTCAAGACTTGAATTCAGTTCTTTGGTCCATGTTAGGGCCAAGTCTCAAGACGATTTTTTATCCCTTCAGTTTTAAGACCAACCATGTTCAGGTAGCCCCGGCATCCCCCCTGTCTCTCTACCCCCCTCCCTCCCCCAACCAATAGCTTGTTTCCTTTTATCATCTGTACTTTTTTACCATATATTTTATTCATTGTTCTTTATCTCTCCACATCATCGTCTATATCTCTCGTTTCCCTTATCCCTAAACAGTCTGTAGATGGGTCACGACCCGAAACGTCAACCATTCATTCTCTCCAGAGATGCTGCCTGACCCGCTGAGTTACTCCAGCCAATTTGTCTGTCTTCGGTTTAAACCAGCATCTGCAATTCCTTCCTACACATCTTCATTGTTCATTCACATAAAGGCCAGCGGTATGAATATTGATTTCTGTAATTACAAGTAACCCTTGCATTCCCTCTCTCTCTCCATTCTTCCTCCACCATAGACGTCTTGTTAGTTTCACTGTTTGTATCCCTTCATTATCACATCTTCCACGGCCAATAATGGACCATTGTGGGCTCCACCTTTCTTGACTCATCGGTGCCGGCTGTGATTTGTTCTGTACGTCTAGTTTCCCACTCAACTGACTCCATTCTGAAGAAATCACAGTCTAATTCCACTTGCGGGCCCAGTCCAGAACAAGGGAGACCTGATCGTTTGTTGGAGCCTCAAGTACAGGACCTGAGTACTTAACTACAAGGTTACAGAGTCGTACGTAGTACTAAATAACATTGATTACAGGGGTGAAGCCAGCGAGCTTTGTCAAACAAAGGATGTGTAGTCTGAAGAAGGGTTTCGGCCCGAAACGTCGCCTATTTCCTTCGCTCCATAGATGCTGCTGCACCCGCTGAGTTTCCCCAGCAATTGTGTGTACCCTGTGGAAATCAGAACCGCTTTCACTGGAAGGTGAAACCCTTTCCACCCTGTGAGGTGTACATTCCAGATCTGGTTATCTGCCACCTCGCAACGTAATGCTCTTTCAAAATCCCCCAGTTTTATGACAAAATGTTACATTGAGCCGTTCTCAATCCATATTTCACCATTGTTTCCATTTGTTCCCAGACTGTCAGCGATTCGTTAGACATTCGTTTTAGGTTTAGTTTTAGAAATATGCTTTGGAAACAGGCCGCGAGTCCGCGCCGACCAGCGATCCCCGCACATTAACACGATCCCACACACACACACAATTTACACTTAAACCATGCCAATTAACGTACAAAACTGCACGTCTTTGGAGTGTGGGAGAAAACCGAAGATCTCGGAGAAAACCCACGAGGGGTCGCGGGGAGAACGTGCAAACTGAAGGAGGGTATGTCTGAAGAAGGGTTTCCGCCCGAAACGTCACCTATTTCCTTCGCTCCGTAGCTGCTGCTGCACCCGCTGAGTTTCTCCAGCATTTTTGTGTACCTTCGATTTTCCAGCATCTGCAGTTCCTTCTTGAGAACGTTCAAACTCCGTACAGCCAAGCACCCGTGGTCGGGATCGAACCCGTGTCTCCGGCGCTGGAAAGGCAGCAACTCTACCGCTGCGCCACCGTGCAGCCCACATTATTTGTGTTTCCGTCATGATCCGGCACGTTTAATATCTAATCAGATCCCCACCCTTGAGTAATTCGCTGGAAGTAACCTGATCTCCCGGTTGCTAAACACTTAAATTCCCATTCTCACACTGATGTTCCTGTCCTCGACCTCCTCCATTGTCAGAGTGTGGGGAAATGCAAATTGGAGGAACGGCATCTCATATTTCACTAGAGCAGCTTACAGCCCAGTGCTGTGAATATTGAAGAAGGATCTAGACCCGAAACGTCACCCATTCCTTCTCTCCAGATTTATAGCCTGTCCCGCTGAGTTACTCCAGCATTTTGTGTCTGTCTTCGGTTTAAACCAGCATCTGCAGTTGCTTCCTCCGCGGGGTGTTTCATCCTCACGCTGAGCGTTCGTTCCCCGAGTGGTGCTGCGAGTCTAGTGCCGAACACCCGCGATACTGCAGGAGTTCAGCAGCACTGCGGAAGTGAAACTGCCACGAATCAACATGGCTTCAAAACAACAGCTTGAGAGATTAAGGGAAGATCTAATTTGTCCCATCTGTTTAGACTTATTCCCCGATCCGGTGTCACCAGACTGCGGCCACAACTCCTGCCGCTCCTGTATCACGCAGTTATGGGAACATGAAGATAGAAACTCCTGTCCGGAATGTAGAGAGGTATTTGCAGAGCGCACCCTCAGGGTTAGTCGGGCCTTGGCGAGTCTGGCTGAGAAAGCTCGAACACTGAACCTGAATCTCAAAGAGAAGGAAAGTAAACTTCACTGCGAGAAACATCAGGAGCAACTGAAGCTGTTTTGTGAAACGGACAAGAAACTGATCTGTGTGCTTTGTTCAGCTGGGCGGGAACACAAGTCTCACAGCTTCAATTGGGGAAGTCCAGAACTAGGGGTCACAGTTTAAGGATAAGAGGGAAGACTTTTAGGACCGAGATGAGGAAATCATTTTTTACACAGAGAGTGGTGAATCTGTGGAATTCTCTGCCACAGAAGGTAGCTGAGGCCAGTTCATTGGCTATATTTAAGAGGGAGTTAGATGTGGCCCTTGTGGCTAAAGGGATCAGGGGGTATGGAGAGAAGGCAGGGATGTGATACTGAGTTGGATGATCAGCCATGATCATATTGAATGGCGGTGCAGGCTCGAAGGGCCGAATGGCCTACTCCTGCACCTATTTTCTATGTTTCTATGCCGGTAGACGAAGCTGTTGAAATCTACAAGGTAAAATAAATCGGATTGTGATCACTTCCCAGTTTCATGACAATGTTTACAATACAATACAATACAATTCAATTTATTGTCATTTGGGCCCCTTGAGGTCCAAACGAAATGCCGTTTCTGCAGCCATACATTACAAACAAATAGACCCAAGACACAACATAATTTACATAAACATCCATCACATTGCTGTGATGGAAGGCCAAAAAAACTTCTCTCTCCACTGCACTCTCGCCCCCCCCCCCCCCCCCCCCCCCCATGTCAGAGTCAAAGTCAAAGCCCCCGGCGGGCGATGGCGATTGTCCCGTGGCCATTAAAGCCACGCCGGGTGATGCAAGGTCGCACACCGGGTCTTGGTGTTAGAGTCCCCGGCGTGCGCTCGCAGAGACCCGCCGCCATTCCAAGCCGCGCGGGGCGGTGCTGTAAGGCCCCGCTCCAGGAGCTCTTCAACCCCGCAACTCGGGCGGGAGAAGTCGCCGCTGCGGAAGCCCCGAAAAGCGGACTCCCTCCAGGGACCCGCGGGCTCCCGGTGTCACTGTCCGCCAAACCCGCAGTTGCAGCCACCGAAACTCCGGGGGTCGGGCCGCAGCAGCGTCCACCACAGCTCCACCCGCTCTGGACTCGGCCAGCTCCGCGACGGTGAGGTGAGTAGTCGGCACCAGAGCGCCCGGTCTTCCTGTTGGAGGCCGCTCCTCGTTGCAGCCCCAACGACAACGGAGACCCGACAAAGAAAAGGTCGGGTCTCCCGTGCAGGGAGAGATTTAAAAGTTACCCCCAACCCCCCCCCACACACATACCCCAACAAAAATAACAAAAACTACATAAAAACATAGACATAAAATAATAAAAACGCAGACGGACTGCAGAGGCCGCTGCAGACGAGAGTCGCGCCGCCTACCGGGCGGCGGTGTTTGTATCTGATTCTAAATTTTTTTCCCAATTCCAATCTAAGGCTGAGATCAAATCTTCCTTAGAATCTCTCACTCAAAATAAATTGGCGTTGGAACAAATGGAACAGCAACAGAAGGAGAAGTTTTGTGGAAATCTGGTAAGGTCTCCTCCTTCCAGAGTCGAAATCTTTTTCTTTTTCTTTTTTAATATTTTTATTAGAAGTACAGTAAAGTACAGTAATACACATCACATATATCTTAATACATTTGTTGTACCACTTCATTTTTTGAGCTTTAAGAAAGATAGAAATAAAAGAAGGAAAGGAAAAAAGAGTCATGAAGGTGCAGGAAAGTGTTGGGAAAAGAAAGCCCCTTAGAAAAGAAGTTAGAGAAGGAAGTAAAGAAAGGAAATAGACCCTAGAAAAGAAAGGGGAAAACAAGATAAACAATCGCTCTATTATAACACAAAACTCCGCAAACAAGAGTATACCAACCGTATGTTTTACCCCCCCCCGTTACCAGATCCTGGCACCATTTATTTTTTTAATTACTATTGCACCTTATGCTTGTAGTAGTTCCATAAATGCAGACCACGTCTTTTGGAAGTGGTCTGCTTTGCCTGCTAGGAGGAGTCTCATCTCTTCCAGGTTTCGAACATGTTTGACATTGACATTTTTATTGTTGGTATAGGAGCATTTTTCCAGAATTTGAGTATAAGCTTTTTTCCCATTATTAGCCCGTAATTAAGTAGGTTCTTTTGAAACACGTTTGGTTCGGGGTTACCTTCCGTTATTCCAAAAATAATCCATTCTGCTTTTGATACAAGTTTTATTTTAAATAATTTGTGAAGATTTCAAATATTTTGTTGCAGATTTTTTGGATTTTTATACAAAAAACAAAAGAGTGCGCTATGGTAGCTTCTTGAGACTTACATTTATCACAAATGGGTGAGACATTGGGGAAAAGTTTATTTATTTTGGTTTTTGAATAGAGTCGAAATCTAGAACAGATTTATTATCCGTATTGCATTGTAATAATATCTGTCTTTCCTTTGCCAGGAACAGTCACAGTATCTGCAGTCCCACATCAGGTCCCTGTTTGCTGAACTGCACCAGATTCTCTTCCATAGAGAACAACGCCTACTTAAATATCTCAGCGATGAGAAAGAGATGATTCTAAATACAATGGAGAAAAATATTCAAGAGATTCAAGAAGTGAAAAGCTTTTTTTTGTTAGATTAAATTAAATATTTATCCTAATCCCAAAACAAACCTGCATGGAAACATGACTGTCAAATTGTCAGTGGGCGACGTCAGGTCCATGAACACAACACAACCTAAACTCACTTCATGAGGGAACCACACATCCTGTACATATTCACACTTCATAAACTTCACACATGAATTCAAATCCCAGGGCAGCAGTGAAGCAACTTCAATCCAATCAATTAATTCACTGGGTATCAAAAGTTCATAAGGTCGTAGGGGATAGGAGCAGAATTAGGCCATTCGGCCCATCAGGTCTACTCCATTATTCAATCATGGCTGATCTACAGTATCTCTCCCTGCGAACCCCATTCTGCTGCCTTTTCCCCATAACCCCTGACATCCATCCTAATCAAGGATCTCTATCTCTGCCTCAAAAAATGTCCATTGACTTGGCCTCTAGTGCCTTCTGTGGTAAAAATGTCCACAGATTTAACTAAATAAATTCCTCCTCATCTACTTCCTAAAGAAACGCCCTTTCCACGTCTCTCCCACGTGGAAACATCCTTTCCACATCCATTCTATCCACGCCGTTCACTATTCGGGAAGTTTTAATGAGGTCCCCCCTTATTCCTCTAAACTCCAGCGAGTACAGGCCCAGTACCGTCAAATATTCATGCCATTGGGTTAACTGTTATTATCATAACAATGCACTGATGTTACCAGCAATGTAAATCTGTGCCCTACACCCACTCAATGGTACTTTATATGTCACATGTGCAACTGTACAGTGAAATTATTTTTGCATATTTACTCATGCAGCCGCCGCCATGTTTTAGCGACATTTCCAAAGTCTGGTCCGCCCGCACGCGCTGTTTACTGGAGCTGTTCCCAATCCAGGCAAATCCCAGGCTCCTGCAGTGCCTTCCTCTGTCACCTTCAACCAGATTGGCCCATGAACTGACATCCCTCTCATTGCCCGGACATCTTTAGGGTCCCTGGGCACTTCCTGCAGCCAACCTTGAAGGTGTTGGAGGCATTACTCCAGGTCTCCCTCCTACAGGCCCTTGCTCCACGCGTCCGACGTCTCCAGCGACTCACTCCCCCAACCCCCCCCCCCCCCCCCCCCCCCCCCCCTCCTCCTCTTTATCCTTTCCTCTCCCTCCCCGGGCCAGCATGGAGCCTTAGGCCTATAGTCTCGTTGCTGGTTGACTCTGATCTGCCCTTTGTGAGCCTCACAGTAATCGTGAAACCGCAACAGGGAGGCAGTGCATTAAGACTTGGAAGGCCATAATTAGTGTGTAGAAAGGAACTGCAGATGCTGGTTTATAGCGAAGGTATACACAAAGTGCTGGAGTAACTCAGCGAGTCGGGCTGCACTGAGTCTAAAGAAGGGTCCCGAACTGAAACCTCACTCATCCATTTGCTCCAGAGATGCTGCCTGTACTTTGTACTTATCATCATGCACTAATTAGTATTGACTACGCACCAAATTCAGTAAGTATCACTATTCAGTAAAATGCCCAGCCCTGTCTTCCTTGAAAAGTTCCCTCACAGATGTGTTCAAGGAGGATTTCGGGTAAAGCCGCCGCGAGTACACTCTGCAATTTAGAAGGATGAGAGGGTTTCTTATTGAAACATATAAGATTATTAAGGATTTGGACACGCTAGAGGCAGGAAACATGTTCCCGAAGTTGGGGAAGTCCGGAACCAGGGGCCACAGTTTAAGAATAAGAGGTAAGCCATTTAGAATGGAGATAAGGAAACACTTTTTCCCCAGAGAGTTGTGAGTCTGTGGAATTCTTTGCGTCAGAGGGCAGTGGAGGCCGGTTCTCTGGAAACTTTCAAGAAATAGCTAGAAAGGACTTTTGAAGGTTGCTGAGTCAGGGGATATGGGGTGACGGCAGGAAAGGGGTACTGATTGTGGATGATCAGCCATGATCACATTGAATGGTGGTGCTGGCTCGAAGGGCCGCATGGCCTACTCCTGCACCTATTGACTATTGAGATGTCCACCCTTGCTTTCCACTCTAACCTGGAATCCAAACTGAAAAAGTGTCCAGACCCAAAGTGCCATCTGGCTATTCCCTCCTCACACGCTGCCTGACACGCTGAGTTCCTCCAATACTATGTTTTATGCTTAACATTACAACCCTACCATGTCACGGATCCCCGGGACATAACACTTATACACCATTTATAGACACTAAAAGCTGGAATAACTCAGCAGGAGAGGCACTATCTCTGGAGAGAAGGGATGGGTGACGTTTTGGGTCGAAACCATTCTTCAGTCTGAGAGATGCTGCCTGTCCTGCTGAGTTACTCCAACTTTTTTTGTCTATCTTCGGTTTAAACCAGCATCTGCAGTTCCTTCCTATATATACCATTTATTATCTCCACCCAGTTTCCAGCAACCGTGTTTAACAAACATGGGTGTAATTTCTCGTGTATGCTCAGCAAATATTTGTTCAGCATAGAATTACATCTCTCTGCACTGTTAACCCACCAACCTGCTACGTACATTTCACAATGCACAGAGACGCAGAGCAACCCCACAAATCTCCACGTACATGTGATAATCATCTGCCCAGTTAGCATTACTCTAAGTTATAAAAGTGAGAATGCCACACAGACAAATCCCCCAGATCCTCAATGTCGTGGAGTGCTGGAGTATTGCAGTACAGGAACTCACTGATGCTAAGCCAGTCCCATTTGCCCGGGTTAGGCCCCATATCCTGTTAAACCTTTCCTGTCCATGTACCCTGTCCAAAGAGAGTTCCTGTCCACGTACCCTGTACAGACTTGTAAGTCTGTGGAATTCTCTGCCACAGAGGGCGGTGGAGGCTGGTTCTCTGGATACTTTCAAGAGAGAGCTAGATAGGGCTCTTGAAGATAGCGCAGGCAGGGGATATGGGGATAAGGCAGGAACGGGATACTGATTGGGGATGATCAGCCATGATCACATTGAATGGCTCGAAGGGCCGAATGGCCTACTCCTGCACCTGTTGTCTATTGTCTAAATATAATTGAAAATGTGTTATTGTACCTGTCTTATCCAATGGCTGATTCCATATACCGGTTAGACACACAAAGTACTGGAATAACTCGGCAGGTCAGGCAGCATCTCTGGCGAAAAAGCATGGGTGACTGCTGGGCAGTTCTTCAGTCTGCCGTTCCATACATCTTTATGTGAAGACCTTGCCCCTGTGATCCATTTAAATCTTCCTTCTCTCACCTTAATTGCCCTCCGGCCATTGATTCCCGTTATCTGGGGAAACTTCTACGGCATTAATTCTATCATTTGCCTCGTGGTTTTGCATGCATCGACAATACGTGAATTGTGTGTGTGTGTGTGTGTGTGTATATATGTGTGTGTGTGTGTGCGTGTATGCATATGTGTGTGTGTGTGTGCGTGTGCATGTGTGTGTGTGTGCGTGGATGTGTGTGTGTGTGTATATGTGTGTGTGCGTGTGTGCATATGTGTGTGTGCATGTGCGTGTGCATGTGTGTGTGTGTGCGTAGATGTGTGTGTGTGTGTGCGTGTGTGTGTGCGTATGTGTGGGCGTGTGTGTGTGGCCACTGTCTCCTACATTCCTTCATCCCTTCCCACCCACTGAGGTTCTCTGTCTCTCTCCGTTCACCCGCAGACTCTGTGACCTTGGACTTGGAAACAGCGTGTTCGAAACACGAGGTGTCCGAGGATCGGAAGAGCGTGAGGTGGACCGGGACAGAGAGGAGTCTCCCTGACAACGGCAAGCGGTTTACAATCTGGCCTTGTGTGCTGGGGCCGGAGGGATTCACCTCGGGGAGACATTACTGGGAGGTGGAGGTGATGGAGAACTGGGGCTGGTGTCTGGGAGTCGCCGCTGAGTCTCTAGTCAGGGAGAGAGACATCAACCTGAGGCAGGTGACTGGGCTCTAGTCCGTGGAGCAAGTTGGTGACGAGTTTCGTGTGAACTCCTCTCGGAAAACCCGTTTCCTCACCGATCCCATCCCAGAGTGGCTGGGAGTTTATCTCAGTTACGAGGCAGGGATAGTCTCATTTTACAGCGCGGAAACCAAGTCCCATCTCCACACCTTCAGTGGGAATAGGTTCACCGGGAAACTTTACCTTTTCTTCGGAACATGGGATGGAAACCAGTGTCTGAGAATCTGCTCCGGTTCCACTCTGGATCTGTAAATGTCTTTGGTCCCGGGTCCAAATGCAGGAACAACTTCTATTTCAAGGTTCCTTGTCACCTTAATAATTAAATTTTTTTGGGGGGTCAATTATGGGGCAGAAACCCCATTAACAACAGACCAACGCGAAACAAGTTACATTTAACCACCAAATAATTAATTGTAAAGCCACAAGGACCTTGGAAATAGAACAGCATCTTCCCCACCACCGATGTCAGGCTAACTGGTCTATAATTCTCTGTTTTCTCTCTCCCGCCTTTCTTAAAAAGTGGGATAACATTTGCAATACTCTAATCCATGGGAACGGATGCTGAATCTATAGAATATTGGAAAATGGTCACCAATGCGTCCACGATTTCTAGAGCCACTTCCTTAAGTACCCTGGGATGCAGACCATCAGGCCCTGGGGATTTATCAGCCTTCAGTCACATCAGTCGACCCAACACCATTTCCTGCCTAATGTGGATTTCCTTCAGTTCCTGACACACCAGATCCTCTGCCCACTAGTACATCAGGAAGATTGTTGGTGTCCTGCTTAGTGAAGATGGATCCAAAGTACCTATTCAACTCATCTGACATTTCCTTGTTCACCATAATAAATTCACCTTTTTCAGTCAAGGGTCCAACTTTGGTGTTAACTAATGTTTTCCTCTGCTATCCAAAATTTGCCGTTATTACTACTTTAATAATTGACTCCAGCATCTTCCCACCACCACTGTCAGACTAACTGGTCTATAATTCCCCGTCATCCCTACAACCTGAAATAGTAACATTTGCAGCTATGATAGTAACAGCCATACCTCCCACTCAGGTCGGCATGGAAAGACTGTTCTCCGCACTGAAAATAATTAAATCAGATTTAAGGGCTTCAATGAAAGAGGATCTGGTAGAAGCAATTTTGTTCCGAAGAATGTTGAACAAATTCAAGGTACACTTTGGTAACTTTGGCAACTTTTCTTTCTCTTCACTTCCCTAAAGAAGCTTTTACTACCCTCCTTTATATTCTTGGCTAGCTTGCCTTCGTACCTCATCTTTTCTCCCCATTTTGCCTTTTTGGTTATCTTCTGTTGCTCTTTAAACATTACCCATTCCTCCTGCTTCCCGTTCATCTTTGTTTCGTTGTACTTCTTCTCCTTTTATTTTGTGCTGTCCAGGACATCCCTTGCTCCCCTTGGAACCTTTCTTCCTCCTAGGAATTAACTGATCCTGCACCTTCTGTATTATTCCCAGAAATACCTGCCATTGTTGTTCCACTGTCATCCCTGCTAGGGTATATTTTCAGTCAACTTTGGACAGCTCCTGGCTCCTCCCTCATGGCTCCATAGTCCCCTTTGTTCAACTGTAATACAGACACCTCGGATTTATCCTTCTCCCTCTCAAATTGTAGATTAAAACTTATCATATTAGTCTAGGACCCCCTGATGCAGTTTGGCCTAGTTCTGCCCTCCTCGGCCTACCGAGTCCCAGCCTACAGCCGTCCCAGGACTGTTTGAGACCAGTCCAGCGTGTTTGGTGGCTAGATTCAAATTGCACCCTTTATCCAGGCTACTGTTTGGGGGCCTGTAGATTACTCCCATTAGTCTTTTTACCCGTACAATTCCTCAGTCCTATCCATACTGACTCCACATCTCCCGATTCCATGTCATCCCTCGCAAGGGTCTGAATTTCATTCCTTACCAACAGAGCTACCCATCCCCTCTGCCCACCTGTCTGTCTTTTCAATAGGACGTATGGCCTTGACCATTCAGTTCCCAGCCCTGGCCCTCTTGCAGCCATGGCTCTGTAATTCCCACAACATCATACTTGACAATTTCTAACTGAGCCACAAGCTTGTCCACTTCATTTCTTATTATTTGTGCATTCATATATAATACTTTTCATCCATTACTCCTCTCACCTTTCACATCCATTCCTATTTCACTTGGCGTTACTCTCCTATCCCTTCCTGCCCCGTTAATTCTGGTGTATTTCTTCACTTTTCCTGTCCCGTCTTTGCCTTTAACTCCATCCTTGTACCCTTGCACCGCGGCCTCCCGGCGCGAGTTGGCGCTGCAGCTGGAGGACCAGAGAAGCTGCACTGCGGCCTCCCGCCGCCAGGTGGCGCTACAGCGGAGGACCAGAGGGTGCCCCTTGACCCCGCGGCTCCTGCACCACGTGGGGGACACAATAGAGCAGCTGCAGATGCTGCAAACCTGAGATAAAACCTCAAGGGGCCAGGCTACAAAATGCTGCAGTAACTCAGTGACACGGGCAGCATCTCTGGAGAGAAGGAATGGTCGAGGTCGAGGTCGAGACCAGTCCTCAGACTGAGAGTTGCAGGAGTGATATCGACGGTGATATCGATATCGACGGCCTTAACACTGAGCACTCAGGAGGTACAGTGCGCTCTGCGTAGGATCAATCCACGCAAGGCTGCAGGCCCGGATGGAGTACAGGGAAGGGTACTAAAGGACTGTGGTGTACAGCTGGCAGAGGTATTCACGAGAATCTTCAATCTGTCTCTTTCTCTAGCAACGGTCCCCAAGTGCCTGAAAACAGCCACCATAGTGCCGGTGCCGAAAAAGTCCAAAATCACCAACCTCAACGACTACCGGCCGGTTGCCCTGACTCCAATCCCTATGAGGTGCTTCGAAAGGCTGGTCCTCTCCCATATTAAATCCAGCATCCCTGCCTCACTGGACTCCCATCAATTTGCATACAGGGCAAATAGATCGACAGAGGATGCCATCTCTCTGGCCCTTCACACTGTCCTGACTCACCTGGACAGACAGGGCACGTACGTGAGGATGCTCTTCATTGACTATAGCTCTGCATTCAATACGGTCATCCCCACCAAGCTCACCACCAAACTCCACCAGCTAGGCCTCAGCTCGCCGATATGCGATTGGATCCTGAACTTTCTCACGGAGCGACCGCAGGCAGTGAGACTGGGCCCGCACCTGTCCTCCATCATCACCCTGAGCACGGCACACCACAGGACTGTGTACTAAGCCCAATGCTCTACTCCCTCTTCACTCACGACTGTGTCCCTGCATTCGACACCAACTCCATCGTGAAGTTTGCAGACGACACAACAGTGATTGGGCTGATCACCAACGGTGATGAAACAAACTACAGAGAGGAGGTGCACAACCTGGCGGACTGGTGCGCCAATAACAACTTGGCACTAAACACCTCCAACACCAAGGAGCTGATTATTGACTTCAGGAGGTCCCATACTGGAGAACACGCCCCAATCTCCATTTACGGGGAAAGTGTGGAGAGAGTGTCCAGCTTTAAGTTCCTGGGCACTCACATTTCAGAAGACCTCACATGGTCCACAAACACCGCTGCGCTGGTCAAGAAGGCACAGCAACGACTGTTCTTCCTGAGGACATTAAAAAAGACTGGTCTGCCCCAACAGCTGCTGACAACGTTCTACCGCTGCACCACAGAGAGCATACTAACGTATGGCATCTCTGTGTGGTATCTCAGCTGCACGGAGGCGGAGAGGAGAGCTCTTCAGCGCGTCGTCAACAGAGCGCAGCGGATCATCGGGACAGAGCTACCAGCCTTGGAGCGCATCTACCACACGCGGTGCCTCAGGAAGGCCCTCAGCATCCATAAGGACTCATCACACCCCTGTCACGGTCTGTTTCAACTACTTCCCTCCGGCAGACGTTACAAGGCCTTCTACGCCTGAACCTCCAGACTCAGGAACAGTTTTATCCCAAGAGCTATAGCGGCTCTGAACCGGCCCTAATGTGTGCCCCCCCCCCCACCCACCCCCTTTGGACAGTCTACCTCAGATGATCACGTCAATCAATTCAGCTTGCTTATTTATGTATTGTATTTATTTACCTTTCTTGTACATCAGTGGAGCTGCACACTAAATCTCGTTGCACTGACGTGCAATGACAATAAAAGATATTATTATTATATTATTATTATGTGGAGTTAAAAGCTTCTACATAGAAACATGGACAATAGGTGCAGGAGGAGGCCATTCGGCCCTTCAAGCCAGCACCGCCATTCAATATGATCACGGCTGATCTTCCACAATCAATACCCCATTCTTGCTTTCTCCTCATATTCCTTGAATCCGTTAGCCCCAAGAGCATAATCTAACTCTTGAAAACATCCTGTGAATTGGCCTCTACTGCTTTCTGTGGCGGAATATTCCACAGGTTCACAACTCTCTGGGTGAAAACATTTTTCCTCATCTCAGTCCTAATTTACCTACCTCTTATTTTTAAACTGAGGAACCTGGTTCTGATTACCCCAACATTGGGAACATGTCACCCATTCCATCTCCAGAAATACTGCCTGACCCGCTGAGTTACTCCAGCATTTTGTGCCTAATCTTTGATTATAAATTGTAAGCACAGGTTACACGGAGAAAACCTGTAGCCCTTAAAATGAAACAGAAGGATTCTAGTGATCCATTGAAGGTGTTCAACATCCTTGAGGAATTGGAATGAGCTGACAAAGACAAGATTTCCTCTGGTTACCAGAACAAGTTGACACGTGGAACTCGGGAAACCGATTAGCCATTAGATTTGGAGATTATCCAGGAGTTTACAGAATTATGTGGATTGTTATGCAGAATTATGTTTAATTAAAGTGAGAACCAGTCTTCAAGAACAAACCCCTGTTCACAATTAACTTCTACAGAAATTTAAAAGCTATTGAAACCAGTAATTGGGTGTGGTACCAAGATAGACTCAAAGCGCTGGAGTAACTCAGCGGGTCAGGCAGCATCTCTGGAGAAAATGGATAGGTGATGTTTCAGGTCGGGACCCTTCCTTGGACTGAGCTACTCCAGCACTTTGTGTCTATCTCTGGTATAAATCAGCATCTGACGTTCCTCCTTATTACAGACACAAAATGCTGGAATTATTCAGTGGGTCAGGCAGCATCTCAAAAGAAAAAGGATAGGTGACATTTTGGGTCGGGACTCTTCGTCACCTAATGGACTCCTTTTCACCCAGAGATGCTACTTGACCTACTGAGTTATTCCAGTACTTTGTGTCATATCTTTGTTATAAGCCAGCATCTGCAAGGTGACAAATTAACGTTTGTGCCAATCGACCCAAGTGATGAGGTCACTATAAACAACAAAGAAGAAATGGATGAGACAGACTGTTGGCGAGGCAGCCATTGCTGGCGCCACCCGGTGGATATGATATGTATAATAGTACATTGTAGATGAATGCAATTAAATCATATACAAGTACAACAGACTGATAGAAGAGAAATTATCAGTGTGCAGAATATATATTTTTTTCAGCAAGGTGGTGTAACAGTTGCAGAGAACTGTCTAATATCTAATGCTGAATGTTGAGTGGATCGGTACTATACCTGAGATGGACACAAAATGCTGGAGTAACTCAGCGGAACAGGCAGTAGCTCTGGAGAAAAGAAATAGGTGACGTTTCGGGTCGGGACCCTTCTTCAGTACTATACCCCAGTTTGAGGAAGAACTGTTTTAGCAATTGGTGTACAGTTATAAGAGAGAACCATAGTACCTATCCGGAATTAACTGTTTCTCAATACACTGATAAAAGTCAGAAGCTGTTATCCTTGCGACCCTGTGAAACTTCCTCGATTATTTCCTAAAGCTCCTTTCATTTTATTCATGTTTCCGGAGGACACCAAGTTACGCTCGAAGATTCCTCTTAAAACCAGGTTCAAAGCCGTGACATAATATAAATATCCGACTGTGTTCCCCTATCTTTGACGTATTTAAAAAAAAAGACCCACCCTTCACAAATTAATCTCCTCCCAACAGTATGCACCCCCTCCCATGGTATGGAGTTTTTGCATTTTTCATCTTGAAATTGTGCCATCTGGTGCATACTGTAGCAAGTCCTTTAACTTGCACTGGAATGCCTCAAATTCAAGAGCTTCAAATTCCTGGGCGTGCATATTTCCAAAGATCTCTCCTACTGGAATTAGGGCTCAACACCCCCCTGTGTGCCTGGGCCCTGGACTTTCTCACCGCCAGGCCCCAGGTAGTCAAGATGGAAGGGAATACATCGAAGTCCCTCACCCTGAGCACAGGATCGCCCCAGGGTTGCGTCCTCAGCCCCCTATTGTACTCCCTGTACACACATGACTGTGTGGTAAGGTTCAGCTCCAACTCAATAATCAAGTTTTTTGATGACACTGTGGTCGTGGGCCTGATCTCAGACAACGATGAGAAGGCCTACCGGGAGGAGGTGGCTGATCTGGCACTCTGGTGTCAGGACAACAGCCTCCTCTTGAACATCAAAAAAACTAAGGAGCTGATCGTGGACTTTAGGAGGGCACATCATCCGAGGACGTACACACCATTGAGGATAAATGGGGATACTGTGGATAGGGTGAGCTGTTTTAAATACCTGGGAGTCCACAACTCTGAGGATATGACATGGACATCACATGCCGCAGCACTCGTGAGTAAGGCAAGGCAGCGCCTTTACCACCTCATGCAATTGAGGAAATTCAGAGTGTCTCCGAGGATCCTCCAGTGCTTCTACCCAGCGGCTGTGGAAAGCATCTTGTCCGGAAATATTACAATATGGGTTGGGAATTGCTCTGCCCAGGACAAGAAGGCTCTGCAGAGAGTAGTGCGTTCGGCCGAACGTACTGTGGGAACTTCACTCGCCCCTCTGCAGGAACTATACATCAGAAGGTGCAACTCCAGAGCCAATAAGATCATGGGAGACCCCTTCCACCCCTGCAACGGACTGTTCCAGCTTCTACGGTCAGGCAAACGCCTCCATTGCCATGCTGTGAGAACGGAGAGGTTGAGAAGGAGTTTTTTCCCAGAGGCCATTAGGACTGTAAACTCCTATCTCAACAGGGACTAACTTTACTGTACCACCTACTGCTTTTTTTTTTTAATTGCTGTTTTTTTTCCCTTTTTCCTTACGCCCACAATAGTTAATATGTAAAAGAATATGTGATTCTGTTCCATTGTTTGCAGTTCGTTTGGTTGTTTGTTTGTTTGTCTTTTTGCCCAAAGTCCGCGAGCATTTCCACTTTTCATTTCACTGCACATTTCGTATGTGTATGTGACGAATAAACTTGACTTGACTTGACTTGACTTGACTCTGGGTGAAAAAGTGTTTCCTCGTCTCCGTTCTAAATGGCTAACCTCTTATTCTTAAACTGTGGCCCCTGGTTCTGGACTCCCACAACATCGGGAACATGTCTCCTGCCTCTAGCGTGTCCAAACCGTTAATAATATTATATGTTTCAATAAGATCCCCTCTCATTCTAAATGCCAGATTATACAAGCCCAGCCGCTCCATTGTCCCAGCATATGACAGTCCCTCCATCTCAGGAATTAATCTTGTGAACCTACGCTGCACTCCCTCAACAGCAAGAGCAGGAACAGGGAGATACAGGACCTGAATGTGTGGCTGAGGAACTGGTGCACGGGGCAGGGATTTAGATTCTTAGATCACTGGGATCTGTTTTGAAGTAAGGGGGAACTGTACAAAAGGGACGGATTGCATCTTAATAGGTGGGGGACCAGCATTCTGGCAGGCAGGTTTGCCCCTGCTACACGGGTGGTTTTAAACTGAATAAGGAGGATGGGGTGTCAAATGGGATAGTCGAGGATGGAGTTAAAGGGAAAGGGTTTCTTAAATGTGTGAGCGGAGAGACAGAGGGGTGTAAAATGAGGGTAGAAGCAATAGGTAGCAAGGTAAAATGTGGCAGGCAGACAAACCCAGCGCAAAAAACAAAAAGGGCCACTTTTCAACATAATTGTATAAGGGGTAAGGGTGTTGTAAAAAGAAGCCTGAAAGCTTTGTGTCTCAATGCAAGGAGCATTCGTAATAAGGTGGATGAGTTGAATGTGCAGATAGATATTAATGACTATGATATAGTTGGGATCACGGAGACATGGCTCCAGGGTGACCATGGCTGGGAGCTGCACATCCAGGGATATTCAATATTCAGGAGGGTATAGACAGAAAGGAAAAGGAGGTGGGGTAGCGTTGCTGGTTAAAGAGGAGATTAATGCAATAGAAAGGAAGGACATTAGCGTGGAGGTTGTGGAATCGATATGGGTAGAGCTGCGAAACACTAAGGGGCAGAAAATGCTAGTGGGTGTTGTGTACAGGCCACCTAACAGTAGTAGTGGAGTTGGGGATGGCATAAAACAGGAAATTAGAAATGCGTGCAACAAAGGTAAAACAGTTATAATGGGTGACTTCAATCTACATATAGATTGGGTGAATCAAATTGGCAGGGTGCAGAGGAAGAGGATTTCTTGGAATGTATGCGGAATAGTTTTCTAAACCACCATGTAGAGGAACCAATGAGAGCAGGCTATTCTAGACTGGGTATTAAGTAATTTTGGAAGGGTTAGTTAGCAGTCTTGTTGTGCATGGCCCCTTGGGCAAGAGTGACCATAATATGGTTGAATTCTTCATTAGGATGGAGAGTGACATAATTAATTCAGAAATAAGGGTTCTGAACTTAAAGAAAGGTAACTTTGAGGGTATGAGACGTGAATTGGCCAAGACAGACTGGCAATTGATTCTTAAAGGATTGACGGTGGATATGCAATGGAAGGCATTTAAAGACTGCATGGATGAACTACAACAATTGTTCATCTCAGTTTGGCAAAAGAATAAATCAGGGAAGGTAGTGCATCCGTGGATAACAAGGGAAATCAGGGATAGTATCAAAACAAAAGATGAAGCATACAAATTAGCCAAAAAAAGCAGCCTACCAGAGGACTGGGAGAAATTCAGCGTCCAGCAGAGGAGGACAAAGGGCTTAATTAGGAAATGGAAAATAGATTATGAAATAAAACTGGCAGGGAACATAAAAACTGACTGCAAAAGTTTTTATAGATATGTGAAGAGGAAAAGATTAGTTAAAACAAATGTAGGTCCCTTGCAGTCAGAAACAGGTGAATTGATCATGGGAACATGGCAGACCAATTGAATAACTACTTTGGTTCTGTCTTCACTAAGGAAGACATAAATAATCTGCCGTAAATAGCAGGGGACCGGGGGTCAAATGAGATGGAGGAACTGAGTGAAATCCAGGTTGGCCGGCAAGTGGTGTTAAGTAAATTGAATGGATTAAAGGCTGATAAATCCCCAGGGCCAGATAGGCTCCACCCCAGAGTACTTAAGGAAGTAGCCCCAGAAATAGTGGATGCATTAGTAATAATATTTCAAAACTCTTTAGGTTCTGGAGTAGTTCCTGAGGAATGAAGGGTAGCTAATGTAACCCCACTTTTTAAAAAGGGAGGGAGAGAGAAAACGGAGAATTACAGACCAGTTAGTCTAGCATCGGTATTGGGGAAACTGCTAGAGTCAGTTATTAAAGATGGGATAGCAGCACATTTGGAAAGTGGTGAAATCATTGGACAAAGTCAGCATGGATTTATGAAAGGTAAATCATGTCTGACGAATCTTATAGAATTTTCGAGGATGTAACTAGTAGAGTGGATAAGGGAGAACCAGTGGATGTGTTAAATCTGGACTTTCAGAAGGCTTTCGACAAGGTCCCACATAAGAGATTAGTATACAAACTTAAAGCACACGGTATTTGAGGTTCAGTATTGATGTGGATAGAGAACTGGCTGACAAGCAAAGAGTTGGAGTAAACGGGTCCTTTACACAATGGCAGGCAGTGACTAGTGGGGTACCGCAAGGGTCAGTGCTGGGACCCCAGCAATTTACAATAAATATTAATGATTTAGACGAGGGAATTGAATGCAACATCTCCAAGTTTGTGGATGACACGAAGCTGGGGGGCAGTGTTAGCAGTGAGGAAAATTCTAGGAGGCTGCAAGATGACTTGGATAGGCTAGGTGAGTGGGCAAATGCATGGCAGATGCAGTATAATGTGGATAAATGTGAGGTTATCCACTTTTGTGGCAATAACAGGAAAGTAGACTTATCTGAATGGTGGCCGATTAGGAAAAGGGGAGATGCAACGAGACCTGGGTGTCATGGTACACCAGTCATTGAAAGTAGGCATGCAGGTGCAGCAGGCAGTGATGAAAGCAAATGGTATGTTAGCATTCATAGGAAAAGGATTTGAGTATAGGAGCAGGGAGGTTCTACTGCAGTTGTACAGGGTCTTGGTGAGACCACACCTGGAGTATTGCATACAGTTTTGGTCTCCTAATCTGAGGAAAGAGATTCTTGCTGTAGAGGGAGTACAGAGAAGGTTCGCCAGACTGATTCCTGGGATGTCAGGACTTTCATATGAAGAAAGACTGGATAGACTCGGCTTGTACTCGCTAGAATTTAGAAGATTGAGGGGGGATCTTATAGAAACTTACAAAATTCTTAAGTGGTTGGACAGGCTAGATGCAGGAAGATTGGGGAAGTTGGGGAAGTCCAGAACAAGGGTTCACAGTTTAAGGATAAGGGGGAAATCTTTTAGGACCAAGATGAGAAAAACATGTTTCACACAGAGAGTGGTGAATATCTGGAATTCTCTGCCACAGAAGGTAGTTGAGGCCAGTTCATTGGCTATATTTAAGAGGGTTAGATGTGGCCCTTGTGGCTAAATGGATCAGGGGGTATGGAGAGAAGGCAGGTACAGGATACTGAGTTGGATGAACAGCCATGATCATATTGAATGGCGGTGCAGGCTCGAAGGGCCGAATGGCCTACTCCTGCACCTATTTTCTATGTTTCTATGTTTCTAATGTCCTTTCTCCAATTTGGGGTCAAAAACTGCACACAATACACCAGGTGTGGACTCAGTAGGGCCCTGTACAACTGTAGAAGAACCTCTTTGCTCCTATACTCAACTCCTGTTGTTATAAAGGGCAACATGTCATTTGCTTTCCTCACTGCCAGCTGTACCTGCATGCTTACTTTCATTGACGGATGAACAAGGACCCCCAGATCCCACTGAACTTCCCCTTTTCCCTCTTGACACCATTTAGATAATAATCTTCCTTCTTGTTTTTGCTACCAAAAGTTGATAACCTCACATTTATCCAAATTAAACTGCATCTGCCATGCATCTGCCCACTCCCCCAACCTGTCCAAGTCACCCTGCATTCTCATAGTATCATCCTCACAGTTTACACTGCCACCCAGCTTGGTGTCATCTGCAAATTGGCTAATGTTACTTGTAATCCCTTAATCTAAATCATTAATGTATATTGTAAATAGCTGTGGTCCAAGCACAGAGCCTTGCTGTACCACACTAGTCACTGCCTGCCATTCTGAAAGGGAACCGTTCATCCCTACTCTTTGTTTCCTGTCTGATAACCAATTTTCTATCCATGTCGGCACTCTACCCCCAATACCATGTGCCCTAATTTTGCCCACGAATCTCCTACGTGGGACCTTATCAAATGCTTTCTGAAAGTCCAGGTACACTACATCCACTGGCTCTCCCTTATCCATTTTCCGAGTTGCATCCTCAAAAAATCCAGAAGATTTCCCCTTTGTATATCCATGCTGACTCGGACCGATCTGGTTACTGCTATCCAAATGTGCCACTATTTCATCTTTTATAATTGACTCCAGCATCTTCCCCACCACCAATGTCAGGTTAACTGGTCTATTATTCCCTGTTTTCTCTCTCCCGCCTTTCTTAAGAAGTGGGATAACATTAGCAATCCTCCAATCCACAGGAACGGATCCTGAATCTAGAGAACATGGTCACCAATGCGTCCACGATTTCTAGAGCCACCTTAAGTACCCTGGGATGCAGACCATCAGGCCCTGGGGATTTATCAGCCTTCAGTCACATCAGTCTACCCAACACCATTTCCTGCCTAATGTGGATTTCCTTCAGTTCCTGACATACCAGATCCTCTGCCCACCAGTACATCAGGAAGTTTGTTTGTGTCCTACTTAGTGAAGATGGATCCAAAGTACATATTCAACTCATCTGACATTTCCTTGCTCCCCATAATTAATTCACCTTTTTCAGTCTTCAAGGGTCCAACTTTGGTGTTAACTAATGTTTTCATCTGCTATCCAAAATTTGCCGTTATTACTACTTTAATAATTGACTCCAGCAGCTTCCCACCACCACTGTCAGGCTAACTGGTCTATAATTCCCCGTCATCCCTGCAACCTGAAATAGTAACATTTGCAGCTATGATAGTAACAGCCATACCTCCCACTCAGGTCGGCATGGAAAGACTGTTCTCCGCACTGAAAATAATTAAATCAGATTTAAGGGCTTCAAGGAACGAGGATCTGGTAGAAGCAATTCTGTTCCGAAGGATGTTATTAATCAAATTCAAGGTACACTTTGGCAACTTGTTTTTCTCTTCAGTTACCTAAAGAAGCTTTTACTACCCTCCTTTATATTCTTGGCTAGCTTGCCTTCGTACTTCATCTTTTCTCCCCATTTTACCTTTTTGGTTATCTTCTGTTGCTCTTTAAACATTGCCCATTCCTCTTGCTACCCGCTCATCTTTGTTTCGTTGTACCTCTTTTTATTTTATACTCTCCCTGACATCCCTTACTCCCTTGGCTTCCTCGGAGTTGGCTCGCCTGGAATCCTTGTACCTTGCACCGCGGCCTCCGCCGCGAGGTGGCACTGCAGCTGGAGGACCAGAGAAGCTTGCACTCGCGGCCTCCCGCCGCCAGGCTGGCGCACACTACGAGCTGCCAGGGTGCCACCTTGACTCAGAGATCCTCAAGGGGCCAGACTACAAAATGCTGCAGTAACTCAGTGACACGGGCAGCATCTCTGGAGAGAAGGAATGGTCGAGGTCGAGGTCGAGACCCGTCCTCAGACTGAGAGTCGCAGGAGTGATATCGACGGTGATATCGATATCGACGGCCTTAACACTGAGCACTCAGGAGGTACAGTGCGCTCTGCGTAGGATCAATCCACGCAAGGCTGCAGGCCCGGATGGAGTACAGGGAAGGGTACTAAAGGACTGTGCTGTACAGCTGGCAGAGGTATTCACGAGAATCTTCAATCTATCTCTATCTCTAGCAACGGTCCCCAAGTGCCTGAAAACAGCCACCATAGTGCCGGTGCCGAAAAAGTCCAAAATCACCAACCTCAACGACTACCGGCCGGTTGCCCTGACTCACTGGAAGTGCTTCGAAAGGCTGGTCCTCTCCCATATTAAATCCAGCATCTCTGCCTCACTGGACTCCCATCAATTTGCATACAGGGCAAATAGATCGACAGAGGATGCCATCTCTCTGGCCCTTCACACTGTCCTGACTCACCTGGACAGACAGGGCACGTATGTGAGGATGCTCTTCATTGACTATAGCTCTGCATTCAATACGGTCATCCCCACCAAGCTCACCACCAAACTCCACCAGCTAGGCCTCAGCTCGCCGATATGCGATTGGATCCTGAACTTTCTCACGGAGCGACCGCAGGCAGTGAGACTGGGCCCGCACCTGTCCTCCACCATCACCCTGAGCACCGGCACACCACAGGACTGTGTACTAAGCCCCATGCTCTACTCCCTCTTCACTCACGACTGTGTCCCTGCATTCGACACCAACTCCATCGTGAAGTTTGCAGACGACACAACAGTGATTGGGCTGATCACCAACGGTGATGAAACAAACTACAGAGAGGAGGTGCAGAACCTGGCGGACTGGTGCGCCAATAACAACTTGGCACTAAACACCTCCAAGACCAAGGAGCTGATTATTGACTTCAGGAGGTCCCATACTGGAGAACACGCCCCAATCTCCATTTACGGGGAAAGTGTGGAGAGAGTGTCCAGCTTTAAGTTCCTGGGCACTCACATTTCAGAAGACCTCACATGGTCCACAAACACCGCTGCGCTGGTCAAGAAGGCACAGCAACGACTGTTCTTCCTGAGGACATTAAAAAAGACTGGTCTGCCCCAACAGCTGCTCACAACGTTCTACCGCTGCACCACAGAGAGCATACTAACGTATGGCATCTCTGTGTGGTATCTCAGCTGCACGGAGGCGGAGAGGAGAGCTCTTCAGCGCGTCGTCAACAGAGCGCAGCGGATCATCGGGACAGAGCTACCAGCCTTGGAGGGCATCTACCACACGCAGTGCCTCAGGAAGGCCCTCAGCATCCATAAGGACTTATCACACCCCTGTCACGGTCTGTTTCAACTACTTCCCTCCGGCAGACGTTACAAGGCCTTCTACGCCCGAACCTCCAGACTCAGGAACAGTTTTATCCCAAGAGCTATAGCGGCTCTGAACCGGCCCTAATGAGTGCCCCCCCCCCCACCCACCCCCTTTGGACAGTCTCCCTCAGATGGTCACGTCAATCAATTCAGCTTGCTTATTTATGTATTGTATTTATTTACCTTTCTTGTACATCAGTGGAGCTGCACACTAAATCTCGTTGCACTGACGTGCAATGACAATAAAAGATATTATTATTATATTATTATTATGTGGAGTTAAAAGCTTCTACATAGAAACATGGACAATAGGTGCAGGAGGAGGCCATTCGGCCCTTCAAGCCAGCACCGCCATTCAATATGATCACGGCTGATCTTCCACAATCAATACCCCATTCTTGCTTTCTCCTCATATTCCTTGATTCCGTTAGCCCCAAGAGCATAATCTAACTCTTGAAAACATCCTGTGAATTGGCCTCTACTGCTTTCTGTGGCGGAATATTCCACAGGTTCACAACTCTCTGGGTGAAAACATTTTTCCTCATCTCAGTCCTAACTTACCTACCTCTTATTTTTAAACTGAGGAACCTGGTTCTGATTACCCCAACATTGGGAACATGTCACCCATTCCATCTCCAGAAATACTGCCTGACCCGCTGAGTTACTCCAGCATTTTGTGCCTAATCTTTGATTATAAATTGTAAGCACAGGTTACATGGAGAAAACCTGTAGCCCTTAAAATGAAACAAGGATTCTAGTGATCCATTGAAGGTGTTCAACATCCTTGAGGAATTGGAATGAGCTGACAAAGACAAGATTTCCTCTGGTTACCGGAACAAGTTGACACGTGGAACTCGGGAAACCGATTAGCCATTAGATTTGGAGATTATCCAGGAGTTTACAGAATTATGTGGATTGTTATGCAGAATTATGTTTAATTAAAGTGAGAACCAGTCTTCAAGAACAAACCCCTGTTCACAATTAACTTCTACAGAAATTTAAAAGCTATTGAAACCAGTAATTGGGTGTGGTACCAAGATAGACTCAAAGCGCTGGAGTAACTCAGCGGGTCAGGCAGCATCTCTGGAGAAAATGGATAGGTGATGTTTCAGGTCGGGACCCTTCCTTGGACTGAGCTACTCCAGCACTTTGTGTCTATCTCTGGTATAAATCAGCATCTGACGTTCCTCCTTATTACAGACACAAAATGCTGGAATTATTCAGTGGGTCAGGCAGCATCTCAAAAGAAAAAGGATAGGTGACGTTTTGGGTCGGGACCCTTCGTCACCTAATGGACTCCTTTTCACCCAGAGATGCTACTTGACCTACTGAGTTATTCCAGTACTTTGTGTCATATCTTTGTTATAAGCCAGCATCTGCAAGGTGACAAATTAACGTTTGTGCCAATCGACCCAAGTGATGAGGTCACTATAAACAACAAAGAAGGAATGGATGAGACAGACTGTTGGTGAGGCAGCCATTGCTGGCGCCACCCGGTGGATATGATATGTATAATAGTACATTGTAGATGAATCCAATGAAATCATATACAAGTACAACAGACTGATAGAAGATAAATTATCAGTGTGCAGAATATATTTTTTTTCAGCAAGGTGGTGTAACAGTTGCAGAGAACTGTCTAATATCTAATGCTGCATGTTGAGTGGATCGGTACTATACCTGAGATGGACACAAAATGCTGGAGTAACTCAGCGGGACAGGCAGTAGCTCTGGAGAAAAGGAATAGGTGACGTTTCGGGTCGGGACCCTTCTTCAGTACTATACCCCAGTTTGGGGAAGAACTGTTTTAGCAATTGGTGTACAGTTATAAGAGAGAACCATAGTACCTATCCGGAATTAACTGTTTCTCAATACATTGATAAAAGTCAGAAGCTGTTATCCTTGCGACCCTGTGAAACTTCCTCGATTATTTCCTAAAGCTCCTTTCATTTTATTCATGTTTCCGGAGGACACCAAGTTACGCTCGAAGATTCCTCTTAAAACCAGGTTCAAAGCCGTGACATAATATAAATATCCGACTGTGTTCCCCTATCTTTGACGTACTTAAAAAAAAAGACCCACCCTTCACAAATTAATCTCCTCCCAACAGTATGCACCCCCTCCCATGGTATGGAGTTTTTGCATTTTTCATCTTGAAATTGTGCCATCTGGTGCATACTGTAGCAAGTCCTTTAACTTGCACTGGAATGCCTCAAATTCAAGAGCTTCAAATTCCTGGGCGTGCATATTTCCAAAGATCTCTCCTACTGGAATTAGGGCACAACACCCCCCTGTGTGCTTGGGCCCTGGACTTTCTCACCGCCAGGCCCCAGGTAGTCAAGATGGAAGGGAATACATCGAAGGCCCTCACCATGAGCACAGGATCGCCCCAGGGTTGCGTCCTCAGCCCCCTATTGTACTCCCTGTACACACATGACTGTGTGGTAAGGTTCAGCTCCAACTCAATAATCAAGTTTTCTGATGACACTGTGGTGGTGGGCCTGATCTCAGACAACGATGAGAAGGCCTACCGGGAGGAGGTGGCTGATCTGGCACTCTGGTGTCAGGACAACAGCCTCCTCATGAACATCAAAAAAACTAAGGAGCTGATCGTGGACTTTAGGAGGGCACATCATCCGAGGACGTACACACCATTGAGGATAAATGGGGATTCTGTGGATAGGGTGAGCTGTTTTAAATACCTGGGAGTCCACAACTCTGAGGATATGACATGGACATCACATGCCGCAACACTCATGAGTAAGGCAAGGCAGCGCCTTTACCACCTCATGCAATTGAGGAAATTCAGAGTGTCTCCGAGGATCCTCCAGTGCTTCTACCCAGCGGCTGTGGAAAGCATCTTGTCCGGAAATATTACAATATGGTTTGGGAATTGCTCTGCCCAGGACAAGAAGGCTCTGCAGAGAGTAGTGCGTTCGGCCGAACGTACTGTGGGAACTTCACTCGCCCCTCTGCAGGAACTATACATCAGAAGGTGCAACTCCAGAGCCAATAAGATCATGGGAGACCCCTTCCACCCCTGCAACGGACTGTTCCAGCTTCTACGGTCAGGCAAACGCCTCCATTGCCATGCTGTGAGAATGGAGAGGTTGAGAAGGAGTTTTTTCCCAGAGGCCATTAGGACTGTAAACTCCTATCTCAACAGGGACTAACTTTACTGTACCACCTACTGCTTTTTTTTTTAAATTGCTGTTTTTTTCCCCTTTTTCCTTATGCCCACAATAGTTAATATGTAAAAGAATGTGTGATTCTGTTCCATTGTTTGCAGTTTGTTTGGTTGTTTGTTTGTATGTCTTTTTGCCCAAAGTCCGCGTGCATTGCCACTTTTCATTTCACTGCAAATTTCGTATGTGTATGTGATGAATAAACTTGACTTGACTTGACTTGACTTGACTCTGGGTGAAAAAGTGTTTTCACCCAGCATGGAGCCTTAGGCCTAGTCTCCTTGCTGGTTGACTCTGATCTGCCCTTTGTGAGCCTCACAGTAATTGTGAAACCGCAACAGGGAGGCTGTGCATTAAGACTTGGTAGGCCATAATTTGTGTGTAGAAAGGAACTGCAGATGCTGGTTTATAGCGAAGGTATACACAAAGTGCTGGAGTAACTCAGCGAGTCGGGCAGCACTGAGTCTAAAGAAGGGTCCCGAACTGAAACTTCACTTATCCATTTGCTCCAGAGATGCTGCCTGTACTTTCTACTTATCATCATGCACTAATTAGTATTGACTACGCTCCAAATTCAGTAAGTATCACTATTCAGTAAAATGCCCAGCCCTGTCTTCCTTGAAAAGTTCCCTTAAAGATGTGTTCAAGGAGGATTTCGGGTAAAGCTGCCGCGAGTACACTCTGCAATTTAGAAGGATGAGAGGGTTTCTTATTGAAACATATAAGATTATTAAGGATTTGGACACGCTAGAGGCAGGAAACATGTTCCCGACGTTGGGGAAGTCCGGAACCAGGGGCCACAGTTTAAGAATAAGAGGTAAGCGATTTAGAACGGAGATAAGGAAACACTTTTTCCCCAGAGAGTTGTGAGTCTGGAATTCTCTGCATCAGAGGGCGGTGGAGGCCGGTTCTCTGGACACTTTCAAGAAATAGCTAGAAAGGACTTTTGAAGGTCGCTGAGTCAGGGGATATGGGGTGACGGCAGGAAAGGGGTACTGATTGTGGATGATCAGCCATGATCACATTGAATGGCGGTGCTGGCTCGAAGGGCCGCATGGCCTACTCCTGCACCTATTGTCTATTGAGATGTCCACCCTTACTTCCCACTGTATCCTGGAATCCAAACTGAAAAAGTGTCCAGACCCTAAGTGCCATCTGGCTATTCCCTCCTCACACGCTGCCTGACACGCTGAGTTCCTCCAATACTATGTTTTATGCTTAACATTACAACACTACCATGTCATGGATCCCCGGGACATAACACTTATACACCATTTATAGACACTAAAAGCTGGAAAAACTCAGCAGGAGAGGCAGTATCTCTGGAGAGAAGGGATGGGTGACGTTTTGGGTCGAAACCATTCTTCAGTCTGAGAGATGCTGCCTGTCCTGCTGAGTTACTCCAACTTTTTTTGTCTATCTTCTGTATAAACCAGCATCTGCAGTTCCTTCCTATACATACCATTTATTATCTCCACCCAGTTTCCAGCAACCGTGTTTAACAAACATGGGTGTAATTTCTCATGTATGCTCAGCAAATATTTGTTGGGCATAGAATTACATCTCTCTGCACTGTTAACCCACCAACCTGCTACGTACATTTCACAATGCACAGAGACGCAGAGCAACCCCACAAATCTCCACGTACATGTGATAATCATCTGCCCAGTTAGCATTACTCTAAGTTATAAAACAGAATGCCACACAGACAAATCCCCCAGATCCTCAATGTCGTGGAGTGCTGGAGTAATGCAGTACAGGAACTCACTGATGCTAAGCCAGTCCCATTTGCCCGGGTTAGGCCCCATATCCTGTTAAACCTTTCCTGTCCGTGTACCCTGTCCAAAGAGAGTTCCTGTCCACGTACCCTGTACAGAGACTTGTAAGTCTGTGGAATTCTCTGCCACAGAGGGCGGTGGAGGCTGGTTCTCTGGATACTTTCAAGAGAGAGCTAGATAGGGCTCTTGAAGATAGCGCAGGCAGGGGATATGGGGATAAGGCAGGAACGGGGTACTGATTGGAGATGATCAGCCATGATCACGTTGAATGGCTCGAAGGGCCGAATGGCCTACTCCTGCACCTGTTGTCTATTGTCTATTGTCTAAATATAATTGAAAATGTGTTATTGTACCTGTCTTATCCAATGGCTGATTCCATATACCGGTTAGACGCACAAAGTACTGGAATAACTTGGCAGGTCAGGCAGCATCTCTGGCGAAAAAGCATGGGTGACTGTTGGGCAGTTCTTCAGTCTGCCGTTCCATACACCTTTATGTGAAGACCTTGCCCCTGTGATCCATTTAAATCTTCCTTCTCTCACCTTAATTGCCCTCCGGCCATTGATTCCCATTATCTGGGGAAACTTCTACGGCATTAATTCTATCTTTTGCCTCGTGATTTTGCATGCATCGACAATACATGAATTGTGTGTGTGTGTGTGTGTGCATGTGTGTGTGTGTGTGTATATATGTGTGTGTGTGTGTGTGTGTGTGCGTGCGTGTGTGTGCATATGTGTGTGTGTGTATGTGCCTGTGTGTGTGTGTGCATGTGTGTGCATGTGTGTGTGTGCATGTGTGTGTGTGTGTGTGCGTGGATGTGTGTGTGTGTGTGCGTGGATGTGTGTGTGTGTGTGTGTGCGTGTGTGTGTGTGTGTGGGTGTGTGTGCGTATGTGTGGGCGTGTGTGTGTGGCCGCTGTCTCCTACATTCCTTCATCCCTTCCCACCCACTGAGGTTCTCTGTCTCTCTCCGTTCACCCGCAGACTCTGTGACCTTGGACTTGGAAACAGCGTGTTCGAAACTCGAGGTGTCGGAGGATCGGAAGAGCGTGAGGTGGACCGGGACAGAGAGGAGTCTCCCTGACAACGGGAAGAGGTTTACAATCTGGCCTTGTGTGCTGGGGCCGGAGGGATTCACCTCGGGGAGACATTACTGGGAGGTGGAGGTGATGGAGAACTGGGGCTGGTGTCTGGGAGTCGCCGCTGAGTCTCTAGTCAGGGAGAGAGACATCAACCTGAGGCAGGTGACTGGGCTCTAGTCCGTGGAGCAAGTTGGTGACGAGTTTCGTGTGAACTCCTCTCGGAAAATCCGTTTCCTCACCGATCCCATCTCAGAGTGGCTGGGAGTTTATCTCAGTTACGAGGCAGGGATAGTCTCATTTTACAGCGCGGAAACCAAGCCCCATCTCCACACCTTCAGTGGGAATAAGTTCACCGGGAAACTTTACCTTTTCTTCGGAACATGGGATGGAAACCAGTGTCTGAGAATCTGCTCCGGTTCCACTCTGGATCTGTAAATGTCTTTGGTCCCAGGTCCAAAGTCAGGAACAACTTCTATTTCAAGGTTCCTTGTCACCTTAATAATTAATATTTTTTGGGGTGTCAAATATGGGGCAGAAACCCCATTAACAACAGACCAACGCGAAACAAGTTACATTTAACCACCAAATAATTAATTGTAAAGCCACAAGGACCTTGGAAATAGAACAGCATCTTCCCCACCACCGATGTCAGGCTAACTGGTCTATAATTCCCTGTTTTCTCTCTCCCGCCTTTCTTAAAAAGTGGGATAACATTTGCAATCCTCTAATCCACGGGAACTGATGCTGAATCTAAAGAATATTGGAAAATGGTCACCAATGCGTCCACGATTTCTAGAGCCACTTCCTTAAGTACCCTGGGATGCAGATCATCAGGCCCTGGGGATTTATCAGCCTTCAGTCACATCAGTCAACCCAACACCATTTCCTGCCTAATGTGGATTTCCTGAAAATAATTAAATCAGATTTAAGGGCTTCAGTGAAAGAGGATCTGGTAGAAGCAATTCTGTTCCGAAGGATGTTAAAGAAATTCAAGGTACACTTTGGTAACTTTGGCAACTTTTCTTTCTCTTCACTTCCCTAAAGAAGCTTTTACTACCCTCCTTTATATTCTTGGCTAGCTTGCCTTCGTACTTCATCTTTTCTCCCCATTTTGCCTTTTTGGTTATCTTCTGTTGCTCTTTAAACATTGCCCATTCCTCCTGCTTCCCGTTCATCTTTGTTTCGCTGTACTTCTCTTATTATTTTGTACTGTCCAGGACATCCCTTACTCCCCTTGGAACCTTTCTTCCTCCTAGGAATGAACTGATCCTGCACCTTCTGTATTATTCCCATAAATACCTGCCATTGTTGTTCCACTGTCACCCCTGCTAGGGTATATTTTCAGTCAACTTTGGACAGCTCCTGGCTCCTCCCTCATGGCTCCATAGTCCCCTTTGTTCAACTGTAATACGGACACCTCGGATTTATCCTTCTCCCTCTCAAATTGTAGATTAAAACTTATGATATTAGTCTAGGCCCCCCTGATGTAGTTTGGCCTAGTTCTGCCCTCCTCGGCCTACCGAGTCCCAGCCTACAGCCGTCCCAGGACTGTTTGAGACCAGTCCAGCGTGTTTGGTGGCTAGATTCAATTTGCACCCTTTATCCAGGCTACTGTTTGGGGGCCTGTAGATTACTCCCATTAGTCTTTTTACCCGAATAATTCCTCAGTCCTATCCATACTGACTCCACATCTCCCGATTCCATGTCATCCCTCACAAGGGTCTGAATTTCATTCCTTACCAACAGAGCTACCCATCCCCTCTGCCCACCTGTCTGTCTTTTCAATAGGACGTATTCCCTTGACCATTCAGTTCCCAGCCCTGGCCCTCTTGCAGCCATGGCTCTGTAATTCCAACAACATCATACTTGACAATTTCTAACTGAGCCACAAGCTCGTCCACTTCATTTCTTATTATTTGTGCATTCATATATAATACTTTTCATCCATTACTCCTCTCACCTTACACACCCATTCCTATTTCACTTGGCCTTACTCTCCTATCCCTTCCTGCCCCGTTAATTCTGGTGTTTTTCACTTTTCCTGTCCTGTCTTTCCCTTTAACTCCATCCTTGTACCCTTGCACCGCGGCCTCCCGCCGCCAGGAGGCGCTACAGCTGGAGGACCAGAGAAGCTGCACTGCGGCCTCCCGCCACCAGGTGCCGCTACAGTCGGAGGACCAGAGGGTGCCCCTTGACCCCGCTGCTCCTGCACCACGTGGGGGGCCCACAATGAGAGCAGCTGCAGATGCTGCAAACCTGAGATAAAACCTCAAGGGGCCAGATTACAAAATGCTGCAGTAACTCAGTGACACGGGCAGCATCTCTGGAGAGAAGGAATGGGTGACGTTTCAAGATCGAGACCCGTCCTCAGACTGAGAGTCGCAGGAGTGATATCGACGGTGATATCGATATCGACGGCCTTAACACTGAGCACTCAGGAGGTACAGTGCGCTCTGCGTAGGATCAATCCACGCAAGGCTGCAGGCCCGGATGGAGTACAGGGAAGGGTACTAAAGGACTGTGCTGGACAGCTGGCAGAGGTATTCACGAGAATCTTCAATCTGTCTCTTTCTCTAGCAACGGTCCCCAAGTGCCTGAAAACAGCCACCATAGTGCCGGTGCCGAAAAAGTCCAAAATCACCAACCTCAACGACTACCGGCCGGTTGCCCTGACTCACTGGAAGTGCTTCGAAAGGCTGGTCCTCTCCCATATTAAATCCAGCATCTCTGCCTCACTGGACTCCCATCAATTTGCATACAGGGCAAATAGATCGACAGAGGATGCCATCTCTCTGGCCCTTCACACTGTCCTGACTCACCTGGACAGACAGGGCACGTATGTGAGGATGCTCTTCATTGACTATAGCTCTGCATTCAATACGGTCATCCCCACCAAGCTCACCACCAAACTCCACCAGCTAGGCCTCAGCTCGCCGATATGCGATTGGATCCTGAACTTTCTCACGGAGCGACCGCAGGCAGTGAGACTGGGCCCGCACCTGTCCTCCACCATCACCCTGAGCACCGGCACTCCACAGGACTGTGTACTAAGCCCCATGCTCTACTGCCTCTTCACTCACGACTGTCCCTGCATTCTACACCAACTCCATCGTGAAGTTTGCAGACGACACAACAGTGATTGGGCTGATCACCAACGGTGATGAAACAAACTACAGAGAGGAGGTGCACAACCTGGCGGACTGGTGCGCCAATAACAACTTGGCACTAAACACCTCCAAGACCAAGGAGCTGATTATTGACTTCAGGAGGTCCATACTGGAGAACACGCCCCAATCTCCATTTACAGGAAAAGTGTGGAGAGAGGGTCCAGCTTTAAGTTCCTGGGCACTCACATTTCAGAAGACCTCACATGGTCCACAAACACCGCTGCGCTGGTCAAGAAGGCACAGCAACGACTGTTCTTCCTGAGGACATTAAAAAAGACTGGTCTGCCCCAACAGCTGCTGACAACGTTCTACCGCTGCACCACAGAGAGCATACTAACGTATGGCATCTCTGTGTGGTATCTCAGCTGCACGGAGGCGGAGAGGAGAGCTCTTTCAGCGCGTCGTCAACAGAGCGCAGCGGATCATCGGGACAGAGCTACCAGCCTTAGAGGGCATCTACCACACGCGGTGCCTCAGGAAGGCCCTCAGCATCCATAAGGACTCATCACACCCCTGTCACGGTCTGTTTCAACTACTTCCCTCCGCACTGACGTGCAATGACAATAAAAGATATTATTATTATATTATTATTATGTGGAGTTAAAAGCTTCTACATAGAAACATGGACAATAGGTGCAGGAGGAGGCCATTCGGCCCTTCAAGCCAGCACCGCCAGTCAATATGATTACGGCTGATCTTCCACAATCAATACCCCATTCTTGCTTTCTCCTCATATTCCTTGATTCCGTTAGCCCCAAGAGCATAATCTAACTTGAAAACATCCTGTGAATTGGCCTCTACTGCTTTCTGTGGCGGAATATTCCACAGGTTCACAACTCTCTGGGTGAAAACATTTTTCCTCATCTCAGTCCTAACTTACCTACCTCTTATTTTTAAACTGAGGAACCTGGTTCTGATTACCCCAACATTGGGAACATGTCACCCATTCCATCTCCAGAAATACTGCCTGACCCGCTGAGTTACTGCAGCATTTTGTGCCTAATCTTTGATTATAAATTGTAAGCACAGGTTACATGGAGAAAACCTGTAGCCCTTAAAATGAAACAGAAGGATTCTTGTGATTCATTGAAGGTGTTCAACATCCTTGAGGAATTGGAATGAGCTGACAAAGACAAGATTTCCTCTGGTTACCAGAACAAGTTGACACGTGGAACTCGGGAAACCGATTAGCCATTAGATTTGGAGATTATCCAGGAGTTTACAGAATTATGTAGATTGTTATGCAGAATTATGTTTAATTAAAGTGAGAACCAGTCTTCAAGAACAAACCCCTGTTCACAATTAACTTCTACAGAAATTTAAAAGCTATTGAAACCAGTAATTGGGTGTGGTACCAAGATAGACTCAAAGCGCTGGAGTAACTCAGCGGGTCAGGCAGCATCTCTGGAGAAAATGGATAGGTGATGTTTCAGGTCGGGACCCTTCCTTGGACTGAGCTACTCCAGCACTTTGTGTCTATCTCTGGTATAAATCAGCATCTGACGTTCCTCCTTATTACAGACACAAAATGCTGGAATTATTCAGTGGGTCAGGCAGCATCTCAAAAGAAAAAGGATAGGTGACGTTTTGGGTCGGGACCCTTCGTCACCTAATGGACTCCTTTTCACCCAGAGATGCTACTTGACCTATTGAGTTACTCCAGTACTTTGTGTCATATCTTTGTTATAAGCCAGCATCTGCAAGGTGACAAATGAACGTTTGTGCCAATCGACCCAAGTGATGAGGTCACTATAAACAACAAAGAAGGAATGGATGAGACACTGTTGGCGAGGCAGCCATTGCTGGCGCCACCCGGTGGATATGATATGTATAATAGTACATTGTAGATGAATGCAATGAAATCATATACAAGTACAACAGACTGATAGAAGAAAAATTATCAGTGTGCAGAATATATATTTTTTCCAGCAAGGTGGTGTAACAGTTGCAGAGAACTGTCTAATATCTAATGCTGTATGTTGAGTGGATCGGTACTATACCTGAGATGGACACAAAATGCTGGAGTAACTCAGCGGGTCAGGCAGTAGCTCTGGAGAAAAGGAATAGGTGACGTTTCGGGTCGGGACCCTTCTTCAGTACTATACCCCAGTTTGGGGAAGAACTGTTTTAGCAATTGGTGTACAGTTATAAGAGAGAACCATAGTACCTATCCGGAATTAACTGTTTCTCAATACACTGATAAAAGTCAGAAGCTGTTATCCTTGCGACCCTGTGAAACTTCCTCGATTATTTCCTAAAGCTCCTTTCATTTTATTCATGTTTCCGGAGGACACCAAGTTACGCTCAAAGATTTCTCTTAAAACCAGGTTCAAAGCCGTGACATAGTATAAATATCCGACTGTGTTTCCCTATCTTTGACGTACTTAAAAAAAAGACCCACCCTTCACAAATTAATCTCCTCCCAACAGTATGCACCCCCTCCCATGGTATGGAGTTTTTGCATTTTTCATCTTGAAATTGTGCCATCTGGTGCATACTGTAGCAAGTCCTTTAACTTGTACTGGAATGCCTCAAATTCAAGAGCTTCAAATTCCTGGGCGTGCATATTTCCAAAGATCTCTCCTACTGGAATTAGGGCTCAACACCCCCCTGTGTGCCTGGGCCCTGGACTTTCTCACCGCCAGGCCCCAGGTAGTCAAGATGGAAGGGAATACATCGAAGTCCCTCACCCTGAGCACAGGATCGCCCCAGGGTTGCGTCCTCAGCCCCCTATTGTACTCCCTGTACACACATGACTGTGTGGTAAGGTTCAGCTCCAACTCAATAATCAAGGTTTCTGATGACACTGTGGTGGTGGGCCTGATCTCAGACAACGATGAGAAGGCCTACCGGGAGGAGGTGGCTGATCTAGCACTCTGGTGTCAGGACAACAGCCTCCTCTTGAACATCAAAAAAACTAAGGAGCTGATCGTGGACTTTAGGAGGGCACATCATCCGAGGACGTACACACCATTGAGGATAAATGGGGATACTGTGGATAGGGTGAGCTGTTTTAAATACCTGGGAGTCCACAACTCTGAGGATATGACATGGACATCACATGCCGCAGCACTCATGAGTAAGGCAAGGCAGCGCCTTTACCACCTCATGCAATTGAGGAAATTCAGAGTGTCTCCGAGGTTCCTCCAGTGCTTCTACCCAGCGGCTGTGGAAAGCATCTTGTCCGGAAATATTACAATATGGTTTGGGAATTGCTCTGCCCAGGACAAGAAGGCTCTGCAGAGAGTAGTGCGTTCGGCCGAACGTACTGTGGGAACTTCACTCGCCCCTCTGCAGGAACTATACATCAGAAGGTGCAACTCCAGAGCCAATAAGATCATGGGAGACCCCTTCCACCCCTGCAACGGACTGTTCCAGCTTCTACGGTCAGGCAAACGCCTCCATTGCCATGCTGTGAGAACGGAGAGGTTGAGAAGGAGTTTTTTCCCAGAGGCCATTAGGACTGTAAACTCCTATCTCAACAGGGACTAACTTTACTGTACCACCTACTGCTTTTTTTTTTTAATTGCTGTTTTTTTTCCCTTTTTCCTTACGCCCGCAATAGTTAATATGTAAAAGAATATGTGATTCTGTTCCATTGTTTGTAGTTTGTTTGGTTAGAAACATAGAAACATAGAAATTAGGGGCAGGAGTAGGCCATTCGGTCCTTCGAGCCTGCACCGCCAATCAATATGATCATGGCTGATCATCCAACTCAGTATCCCGTACCTGCCTTCTCTCCATACCCTCTGATCCCCTTAGCCACAAGGGCCACATCTAACTCCCTCTTAAATATAGCCAATGAACTGGCCTCGACTACCCTCTGTGGCAGGGAGTTCCAGAGACTCACCACTCTCTGTGTGAAAAAAGTTCTTCTCATCTCGGTTTTAAAGGATTTCCCCCTTATCCTTAAGCTGTGACCCCTTGTCCTGGACTTCCCCAACATCGGGAGCAATCTTCCTGCATCTAGCCTGTCCAACCCCTTAAGAATTTTGTAAGTTTCTATAAGATCCCCTCTCAATCTCCTAAATTCTAGAGAGTATAAACCACATCTATCCAGTCTTTCTTCATAAGACAGTCCTGACATCCCAGGAATCAGTCTGGTGAACCTTCTCTGCACTCCCTCTATGGCAATAATGTCCTTCCTCAGATTTGAAGACCAAAACTGTACGCAATACTCCAGGTGTGGTCTCACCAAGACCCTGTACAACTGCAGTAGAACCTCCCTGCTCCTATACTCAAATCCTTTTGCTATGAAAGCTAACATACCATTCGCTTTCTTCACTGCCTGCTGCACCTGCATGCCCACTTTCAATGACTGGTGTACCATGACACCCAGGTCTCGCTGCATCTCCCCTTTTCCTAGTCGGCCACCATTTAGGTAATAGTCTGCTTCCCTGTTTTTGCCACCAAAATGGATAACCTCACATTTATCCACATTATACTGCATCTGCCAAACATTTGCCCACTCACCCAGCCTATCCAAGTCACCTTGCAGTCTCCTAGCATCCTCCTCACAGCTAACACTGCCCCCCAGCTTAGTGTCATCCGCAAACTTGGAGATATTGCCTTCAATTCCCTCATCCAGATCATTAATATATATTGTAAATAGCTGGGGTCCCAGCACTGAGCCTTGCGGTACACCACTAGTCACTGCCTGCCATTGTGAAAAGGACCCGTTTACTCCTACTCTTTGCTTCCTGTTTGCCAGCCAGTTCTCTATCCACATCAATACTGAACCCCCAATGCCGTGTGCTTTAAGTTTGTAAACTAATCTCTTATGTGGGACGTTGTCGAAAGCCTTCTGGAATTCCAGATACACCACATCCACTGGTTCTCCCCTATCCACGCTACTAGTTACATCCTCGAAAAATTCTATAAGATTCGTCAGACATGATTTACCTTTTGTAAATCCATGCTGACTTTGTCCAATGATTTCACCACTTTCCAAATGTGCTGCTATCCCATCTTTAATAACTGACTCTAGCAGTTTCCCCACTACCGATGTTAGACTAACTGGTCTGTAATTCCCCGTTTTCTCTCTCCCTCCCTTCTTAAAAAGTGGGGTTACGTTTACTACCCGCCAATCCTCAGGAACTACTCCAGAATCTAAAGAGTTTTGAAAGATTATTACTAATGCATCCACTATTTCTGGAGCTACTTCCTTAAGTACTCTGGGATGCAGCCTATCTGGCCTTGGGGATTTATCGGCCTTTAATCCATTTAATTTACCCAACACCACTTCCCGGCTAACCTGGATTTCACTCAATTCCTCCAACTCCTTTGACCCGCGGTCCCCTGCAATTTCCGGCAGATTATTTATGTCTTCCTTAGTGAAGACGGAACCAAAGTAGTTATTCAATTGGTCCGCCATATCCTTGTTCCCCATGATCAACTCACCTGTTTCTGACTGCAAGGGACCTACATTTGTTTTAACTAATCTCTTTCTTTTCACATATCTATAAAAACTTTTGCAGTCAGTTTTTATGTTCCCTGCCAGTTTTCTTTCATAATCTATTTTTCCTTTCCTAATTAAGCCCTTTGTCCTCCTCTGCTGGTCTCTGAATTTCTCCCAGTCCTCCGGTATGCTGCTTTTTCTGGCTAATTTGTACGCATCATCCTTCGCTTTGATACTATCCCTGATTTCCCTTGTTATCCACGGATGCACTACCTTCCCTGATTTATTCTTTTGCCAAACTGGGATGAACAATTTTTGTAGTTCATCCATGCAGTCTTTAAATGTCTTCCATTGCATATAGAAACATAGAAACATAGAAAGTAGGTGCGAGAGTAGACCACCAGGTCCGTCGAGCCCGCACCGCCATTCGCTCATGGCTGAACACTAAACAGACACACTTACCCACAAACAGTAGACACAAGACACAGAACACAAGACACTACCCTCCCCTTTATACCGCTATCACCCCTCTCCACCCCAAGAACTGCGTGATCTCCTGGGGGAGGCAAAAAAACGGATAAAAACCCAGGTCCAATTCGGGAAAAAAATCCGGGAAATTCCTCTCCGACCCCAATCCAGGCGATCGACACTTGTCCAGGAGATCACTCAGGTCTTACTATACTAACCATACCTAGGTCCATATCCCTGCCCTCTCCCTGTAGCCCCTTATCCCCTTGGCAGCTAAAAAACCATCTATTTTAGACTTAAATATATTTAACGTTTCTGCTTCCACTGCTCCCTGGGGCAGTGAATTCCACAAACTAACCACCCTCTGGGTGAAGAAGTTCTTCCTCATCTCAGTTTTAAAAGAGCCCCCCCTCACTCTGCAACTATGTCCCCTAGTTCTAGCCTCCCCGATCATTGGGAACATCCTCGGTGCATCCACCCGATCAAGGCCCCTCACGATCTTATATGTTTCAATGAGATCGCCTCTCATTCTTCTAAACTCCAAAGAGTAGAGTCCCAGCTTACTTAACCTTTCCTCATATGTCAATCCCCTCATTGCAGGAATTAATCTTGTAAACCTTCGCTGCACTGCCTCCAGGGCTAGTACATCCTTTCTTAAGTATGGACCCCAGAACTGTACACAGTATTCCAAATGTGGTCTCACTAATACCGTGTACAGCTGCAGCAAGACCTCCGTGTTTTTATACTCAATCCCCCTAGCAATAAAGGCCAAAACTCCATTGGCCTTCCTGATTGCTTGCTGCACCTGCATACTGACTTTTAGTGATTCATGTACTAATACCCCTAGATCCCTTTGCGTTGCATTACAACGCAGCTCCTCCTCATTTAGAAAATAACTTGCCCTATCATTTTTTTCCCCAAAGTGAATGACTTCACATTTATTAGTATTAAATTTCATCTGCCAAGTTGTTGCCCACTCACCTAGCTTATCTATATCCTTTTGCAGACTCTTCCTATCCTCCTCATCCCCTACTTTCCCTCCCATTTTTGTATCGTCCGCAAATTTTGATATATTACACTTGGTTCCCTCCTCCAAATCATTAATATAAATTGTGAACAACTGGGGTCCCAGCACCGACCCTTGCGGAACCCCGCTAGTTACCGGTTGCCATCCCGAGTATGAACCATTTATCCCCACTCTCTGCTTCCTATTTGTTAGCCAATCCTCTACCCATGCTAATATATTACCCCCAATCCCATAATTTTTTATTTTTAGCAATAGTCTCTTATGTGGCACCTTGTCAAAAGCCTTTTGGAAGTCCAAGTATACCACATCCACCGGTTCCCCTTTATCCACCCGGGTTGTTACTTCCTCAAAGAATTCGAGCAGATTCGTTAAACACGATTTCCCCTTCACAAAACCATGCTGGTTCTGTCTGATGAAGTCATGTTTATCCAAGTGTCCACCGTCAACCCTTTTAGAATCCACCGTCAACCCTTTTAGAATTAATTGCCAGTCAATCTTGGCCAATTCACGTCTCATACCCTCAAAGTTACCTTTCTTTAAGTTCAGAACCATTGTTTCTGAATTAACAATGTCACTCTCCATCCTAATGAAGAACTCAACCATATTATGGTCACTCTTGCCCAAGGGGGCACGTACAACAAGACTGCTAACTAACCCTTCCTCATTACTCAATACCCAGTCTAAAATAGCCTGCTCTCTCGTTGGTTCCTCTACATGTTGATTTAGATAACTATCCCGCATACATTCCAAAAAATCCTCTTCCTCAGCACCCCTGCCAATTTGATTCACCCAATCTATATGTAGATTGAAGTCACCCATTATAACGGTTTTGCCTTTGTCGCACGCATTTCTAATTTCTTGTTTGATACCATCTCCAACTTCACTACTACTGTTAGGTGGCCTGTACACAACACCCACCAGCGTTTTCTGCCCCTTAGTGTTTCGCTGGAGGTTGTTTGTTTGCTTGTCTTTTTGCCCAAAGTCCGCGAGCATTGCCACTTTTCATTTCACTGCACATTTCGTATGTGTATGTGACGAATAAACTTGACTTGACTTGACTTGACTCTGGGTGAAAAAGTGTTTCCTCGTCTCCGTTCTAAATGGCTAACCTCTTATTCTTAAACTGTGGCCCCTGGTTCTGGACTCCCACAACATCGGGAACATGTCTCCTGCCTCTAGCGTGTCCAAACCGTTAATAACATTATATGTTTAAATAAGATCCCCTCTCATTCTAAATGCCAGATTATACAAGCCCACCCGCTCCATTGTCTCAGCATATGACAGTCCCTCCATCTCAGGAATTAATCTTGTGAACCTACGCTGCACTCCCTCCACAGCAAGAGCAGGAACAGGGAGATACGGGACCTGAATGTGTGGCTGAGGAACTGGTGCACGGGGCAGGGATTTAGATTCTTAGATCACTGGGATCTTTTTTGAAGTAAGGGGAAACTGTACAAAAGGGACGGATTGCATCTTAATAGGTGGGGGACCAACATTCTGGCAGGCAGGTTTGCCACTGCTACACGGGTGGTTTTAAACTGAATAAGGAGGATGGGGTGTCAAATGGGATAGTCGAGGATGGAGTTAATGGGAAAGGGTTTCTTAAATGTGTGAGCGGAGAGACAGAGGGGTGTAAAATGAGGGTAGAAGCAATAGGTAGCAAGGTAAAATGTGGCAGGCAGACAAACCCAGCGCAAAAAAACAAAAAGGGCCACTTTTCAACATAATTGTATAAGGGGTAAGGATGTTGTAAAAAGAAGCCTGAAGGCTTTGTGTCTCAATGCAAGGAGCATTCGTAATAAGGTGGATGAGTTGAATGTGCAGATAGCTATTAATGACTATGATATAGTTGGGATCACGGAGACATGGCTCCAGGGTGACCATGGCTGGGAGCTGCACATCCAGGGATATTCAATATTCAGGAGGGATAGACAGAAAGGAAAAGGAGGTGGGGTAGCGTTGCTGGTTAGAGAGCAGATTAATGCAATAGAAAGGAAGGACATTAGCGTGCAGGTTGTGGAATCGATATGGGTAGAGCTGCGAAACACTAAGGGGCAGAAAATGCTAGTGGGAGTTGTGTACAGGCCACTAACAGTAGTAGTGGAGTTGGGGATGGCATCAAACAGGAAATTACAAATGCGTGCAACAAAGGTAAAACAGTTATAATGGGCGACTTCAATCTACATATAGATTGGGTGAATCAAATTGGCAGGGTGCAGAGGAAGAGGATTTCTTGGAATGTATGCGGGATAGTTTTCTAAACCACCATGTAGAGGAACCAATGAGAGCAGGCTATTCCAGACTGGGTATTAAGTAATTTTGGAAGGGTTAGTTAGCAGTCTTGTTGTGCATGGCCCCTTGGGCAAGAGTGACCATAATATGGTTGAATTCTTCATTAGGACGGAGAGTGACATAATTAATTCAGGAATAAGGGTTCTGAACTTAAAGAAAGGTAACTTTGAGGGTATGAGATGTGAATTGGCCAAGACAGACTGGCAATTGATTCTTAAAGGATTGGCGGTGGATATGCAATCGAAGGCATTTAAAGACTGCATGGATGAACTACAACAATTGTTCATCCCAGTTTGGCAAAAGAATAAATCAGGGAAGGTAGTGCATCCGTGGATAACAAGGGAAATCAGGGATAGTATCAAAACAAAAGATGAAGCATACAAATTAGCCAAAAAAAGCAGCCTACCAGAGGACTGGGAGAAATTCAGCATCCAGCAGAGGAGGACAAAGGGCTTAATTAGGAAATGGAAAATAGATTATGAAATAAAACTGGCAGGGAACATAAAAACTGACTGCAAAAGTTTTTATAGATATGTGAAGAGGAAAAGATTAGTTAAAACAAATGTAGGTCCCTTGCAGTCAGAAACAGGTAAATTGATCATGGCGAACAAAGACATGTCAGACCAATTGAATAACTACTTTGGTTCTGTCTTCACTAAGGAAGACATAAATAATCTGCCGTAAATAGCAGGGGACCGGGGGTCAAATGAGATGGAGGAACTGAGTGAAATCCAGGTTGGCCGGGAAGTGGTGTTAAATAAATTGAATGGATTAAAGGCTGATAACTCCCCAGGGCCAGATACGCTCCACCCCAGAGTACTTAAGGAAATAGCCCCAGAAATAGTGGATGCATTAGTGATAATATTTCAAAACTCTTTAGATTCTGGAGTAGTTCCTGAGGATTGGAGGGTAGCTAATGTAACCCCACTTTTTAAAAAGGGAGGGAGAGAGAAAACGGAGAATTACATACCAGTTAGTCTAACATCGGTATTGGGGAAACTGCTAGAGTCAGTTATTAAAGATGGGATAGCAGCACATTTGGAAAGTGGTGAAATCATTCGACAAAGACAGCATGGATTTATGAAAGGTAAATCATGTCTGACGAATCTTATAGAATTTTTCGAGGATGTAACTAGTAGAGTGGATAAGGGAGAACCAGTGGATGTGTTAAATCTGGACTTTCAGAAGGCTTTCGACAAGGTCCCACATAAGAGATTAGTATACAAACTTAAAGCACACGGTATTTGGGGTTCAGTATTGATGTGGATAGAGAACTGGCTGGCAAGCAAAGAGTTGGAGTAAACGGGTCCTTTACACAATGGCAGGCAGTGACTAGTGCGGTACCGCAAGGCTCAGTGCTGGGACCCCAGCTATTTACAATAAATATTAACGATTTAGACGAGGGAATTGAATGCACCATCTCCAAGTTTGTGGATGACATGAAGCTGGGGGGCAGTGTTAGCTGTGAGGAAGATTCTAGGAGGCTGCAAGATGACTTGGATAGGCTAGGTGAGTGGGCAAATGCATGGCAGATGCAGTATAATGTGGATAAATGTGAGGTTATCCACTTTTGTGGCAATAACAGGAAAGTAGACTTATCTGAATGGTGGCCGATTAGGAAAAGGGGAGATGCAACGAGACCTGGGTGTCATGGTACACCAGTCATTGAAAGTAGGCATGCAGGTGCAGCAGGCAATGATGAAAACAAATGGTATGTTAGCATTCATAGGAAAAGGATTTGAGTATAGGAGCAGGGAGGTTCTACTGCAGTTGTACAGGGTCTTGGTGAGATCACACCTGGACTATTGGGTACAGTTTTGGTCTCCTAATCTGAGGAAAGAGATTCTTGCTGTAGAGGGAGTACAGAGAAGGTTCGCCAGACTGATTCCTGGGATGTCAGGACTTTCATATAGAAACATAGAAATTAGGTGCAGGAGTAGGACATTCGGCCCTACGAGCCTGCACCGCCATTCAATATGATCATGGCTGATCATCCAACTCAGTATCCCGTACATGCCTTCTCTCCATACCCTCTGATCCCCTTAGCCACAAGGGCCACATGAAGAAAGACTGGATAGACTCGGCTTGTACTCGCTAGAATTAAGAAGATTGAGGGGGGATCTTATAAAAACTTACAAAATTCTTAAGTGGTTGGACAGGCTAGATGCAGGAAGATTGTTCCTGATGTTGGGGAAGTCCAGAACAAGGGGTCACAGTTTAAGGATAAGGGGGAAATCTTTTAGGACCAAGATGAGAAAAACATTTTTCACACAGAGAGTGGTGAATATCTGGAATTCTCTGCCACAGAAGGTAGTTGAGGCCAGTTCATTGGCTATATTTAAGAGGGAATTAGATGTGGCCCTTGTGGCTAAATGGATCAGGGGGTATGGAGAGAAGGCAGGTACACGATACTGAGTTGGATAATCAGCCATGATCATATTGAATGGCGGTGCAGGCTCAAATGGCCGAATGGCCTACTCCTGCACGTATTTTCTATGTTTCTAATGTCCTTTCTCAAATTTGGGGTCAAAAACTGCACACAATACACCAGGTGTGGACTCAGTAGGGCCCTGTACTACTGTAGAAGAACCTCTTTGCTCCTATACTCAACTCCTGTTGTTATAAAGGGCAACATGTCATTTGCTTTCCTCACTGCCTGCTGTACCTGCATGCTTACTTTCATTGACGGATGAACAAGGACCCCCAGATCCCATTGAACTTCCCCTTTTCCCTCTTGACACCATTTAGATAATAATCTTCCTTCTTGTTTTTGCTACCAAAAGTGGATAACCTCACATTTATCCAAATTAAACTGCATCTGCCATGCATCTGCCCACTCCCCCAACCTGTCCAAGTCACCCTGCATTCTCATAGCATCATCCTCACAGTTTACACTGCCACCCAACTTGGTGTCATCTGCAAATTGGCTAATGTTACTTGTAATCCCTTAATCTAAATCATTAATGTATATTGTAAATAGCTGTGGTCCAAGCACAGAGCCTTGCTGTACCACACTAGTCACTCTGAAAGTGAACCGTTCATCCCTACTCTTTGTTTCCTGTCTGATAACCAATTTTCTATCCATGTCAGCACTCTACCCCCAATACCATGTGCCCTAATTTTGCCCACTAATCTCCTATGTGGGACCTAATCAAATGCTTTCTGAAAGTCCAGGTACACTACATCCACTGGCTCTCCCTTATCCATTTTCCGAGTTACATCCTCAAAAAATTCCAGAAGATTAGTCAAACATGATTTCCCCTTCGTATATCCATGCTGACTCGGACCGATCTGGTTACTGCTATCCAAATGTGCCGCTATTTCATCTTTTATAATTGACTCCAGCAACTTCCCCACCACCAATGTCAGGTTAACTGGTCTATTATTCCGTTTTCTCTCTCCCGCCTTTCTTAAAAAGTGGGATAACATTAGCAATCCTCCAATCTACAGGAACGGATCCTGAATCTAGAGAACATGGTCACCAATGCGTCCACGATTTCTAGAGCCACTTCCTTAAGTACCCTGGGATGCCGACCATCAGGCCCTGGGGATTTATCAGCCTTCAGTCACATCAGTCTACCCAACACCATTTCCTGCCTAATGTGGATTTCCTTCAGTTCCTGACATACCAGATCCTCTGCCCACCAGTACATCAGGAAGATTGTTTGTCACCTACTTAGTGAAGATGGATCCAAAGTACCTATTCAACGCATCTGACATTTCCTTGCTCCCCATAATTAATTCACCTTTTTCAGTCTTCAAGGGTCCAACGTTGGTGTTAACTAATGTTTTCCTCTGCTATCCAAAATTTGCCGTTATTACTACTTTAATAATTGACTCCAGCAGCTTCCCACCACCACTGTCAGGCTAACTGGTCTATAATTCCCCGTCATCCCTACAACCTGAAATAGTAACATTTGCAGCTATGATAGTAACAGCCATACCTCCAACTCAGGTCGGCATGGAAAGACTGTTCTCCGCACTGAAAATAATTAAATCAGATTTAAGGGCTTCAAGGAAAGAGGATCTGGTAGAAGCAATTATGTTCCGAAGGATGTTATTAAACAAATTCAAGGTACACTTTGGCAATTTCTTTTTCTCTTCAGTTACCAAAAGAAGCTTTTACTACCCTCCTTTATATTCTTGGCTAGCTTGCCTTCGTACTTCATCTTTTCTCCCCATTTTGCCTTTTTGGTTATCTTCTGTTGCTCTTTAAACATTGCCCATTCCTCTTGCTTCCCGCTCATCTTTGTTTCGTTGTGCCTCTTTTTATTTTATACTCTCCCTGACATCCCTTACTCCCCTTGGAATCTTTCTTCCTCTTAGGAATGAACTGATCCTGCACCTTCTGTATTATTCCCAGAAATACCTGCCATTGCTGTTCCACTGTCAACCCTGGTAGGGTATATTTTCAGGCAACTTTGGACAGCTCCTGGCTCCTCCCTCATGGCTCCATAGTCCCCTTTGTTCAACTGTAATACAGACACCTCGGATTTATCCTTCTCCCTCTCAAATTGTAGATTAAAACTTATCATATTAGTCTAGGCCCCCCTGATGTAGTTTGGCCTAGTTCTGCCCTCCTCGGCCTACCGAGTCCCAGCCTACAGCCGTCCCAGGAACAGTTTGAGCCCAGTCCAGCGTGTTTGGTGGCTAGATTCAATTTGCACCCTTTATCCAGGCTACTGTTTGGGGGCCTGTAGATTACTCCCATTAGTCTTTTTACCCGTACAATTCCTCAGTCCTATCCATACTGGCTCCACATCTCCCGATTCCATGTCATCCCTCACAAGGGACTGAATTTCATTCCTTACCAACAGAGCTACCCATCCCCTCTGCCCACCTGTCTGTCTTTTCAATAGGACGTATGGCCTTGACCATTCAGTTCCCAGCCCTGGCCCTCTTGCAGCCATGGCTCTGTAATTCCCACAACATCATACTTGACAATTTCTAACTGAGCCACAAGCTCGTCCACTTCATTTCTTATTATTTGTGCATTCATATATAATACTTTTCATCCATTACTCCTCTCACCTTTCACATCCATTCCTATTTCACTTGGCCTTACTCTCCTATCCCTTCCTGCCCCGTTAATTCTGGTGTTTGTCTTCACTTTTCCTGTCCTGTCTTTCCCTTTAACTCCATCCTTGCACCGCGGCCTCCCGCCGCCAGGAGGCGCTACAGCCGGAGGACCAGAGGGCGCCCAGACCTCCTTCCCTGCCTCACTCACTGCTGACTCACATCCCCCTCCCCCCACCACGTCCGCACGCCTCGGCCTCGGGCTCCGCCTCCTCGGGTCACCGGCCGCAGGATCGCCCACGAGCGGCGGCGGCGACTGTTCTCACCTGAGCTGCGGCGCGACGACGCTCCAGTGCTGCAGGATGACGTCACGTGACCGGCGACCAAGTCCCGCCTCCTCCCTCCCCCCCCACTGACGGGCAGCGCCAGCGGCCAATGGGAGCAGGTTCCGCTTTCCCCGGGCCCGACGTCACAAAGGACCAGGACCCTCCCCCTCCTTGCGTCCGACCAATTAGAGCCGCGTCCCCGCCGCAGGCGACCGCATCCTATAGGCCGAGCCGCCGCCAGGTGCCGCTACAGTCGGAGGACCAAACCCGCTGCACTGCGGCCTCCCGGCGCGAGTTGGCGCTGCTGCCCGAGGGCCAGAGAAGCTTCACTGCGGCCTCCCGCCGCCAGGTGGCGCTACAATCGGATGACCAGAGGGTGACCCTTGACCCTGCGGCTCCTACACCACGTGGGGGGGACAATGAGAGCAGCTGCAGATGCTGCAAACCTGAGATAAAACCTCAAGGGGCCAGACTACAAAATGCTGCAGTAACTCAGTGACACGGGCAGCATCTCTGGAGAGAAGGAATGGGCGACGTTTCAAGGTCGTGACCCGTCCTCAGACTGAGAGTCACAGGAGTGATATCGACGGTGATGTGGAGTGAAAAGCTTCTACATAGAAACATAGACAATAGGTGCAGGAGGAGGCCATTCGGCCCTTCAAGCCAGCTGCTGACTCGGCCATTCAATATGATCACGGCTGATCATCCACAATCAATACCCCATTCCTGCTTTTTCCTCATATTCTTTGATTCCGTTAGCCCCAAGAGCATAATCTAACTCTTGAAAACATCCTGTGAATTGGCCTCTACTGCTTTTTGTGGCGGAATATCCCACAGGTTCACAACTCTCTGGGTGAAAACATTTTTCATCATCTCAGTCCTAAATTACCTACCTCTTATTCTTAAACTGAGGAACCTGGTACTGATTACCCCAACATTGGGAACATGTGTCCTGCATCTACCCTGTCCAATCCCTTAATGATGTTATATATTTCTAGACGATCCCCTCGTATACGATCTTTCTAAATTCGAGTGAATACAAGCCCAGTCGATCCATTCTTACGTCATTTGAGTCTTGCCATACCGGGAATAAACCTGGTGAACCGACTCTGCATTCCCTCAAAAGCAAGTATGTCCTTCCTTAAATTAGGAGACCAAAACTGCGCACAATACACCAGGTGTGGCCTCACCAGGCCACAACTGTAGAAAGGGCTCTTTGCTCCTTAAGTATACTCCTCTCATTATGAAGGTCAACATGCCATTAGCTTTCTTCACTGCCCACTGTATCTGCTGCATACTTGCAGTGACTGATGTACAAGGACACCCAGGTCTTGTTGTACTTCCCATTTTCCTTATCTGACACCATTCAGATAATACAGAGTGCTGGAGTAACATCTTACACTTATCTCTGTGTCTCCCTCTCCTGTAACTCTCAGTCTGAAGAAGGGTCTTGACCCAAAACGTCGCCTATTCCTTCTGTTCATAGATGCTGCCTCACCCGCTGAGTTACTCCAGCATTGTGTGTCTGTCTGTGGAGAACTTGTATAGGGGACGTTTTCTGGATCACGACCCTTCTTCAGACATGAAACATTGCCACATTAACCAGAGATGCTGCCTGAACCAGCATCTGCAGTTCCTTGTGTCTGCCAAAGATAGGCACAAAGTGCTGGCAGAAAAATATGGGCAACCTTTCAGGTAAGGACACTTGGCTACTTGTCAAACTTCAAGTAACCCTCACTTCTCCACCCCTCCCCCACCCAAATCATACCAGAATCAGTCATCTTGTTGAATCTCATTGTCTGTCACTCAATTTCACCTCACCCACAGCTAACAATGGCATGTTTCCTTTAACATCGTCAATTTTCTTGCATATCTTGAGCATCTGCTTTGTTCTGTCATTTTCACATCGCCATTTTACTTCCCAATGGCAATGGCCTGCGCAGTTTGCTGGCATTTTGTGTTGGCGGAATCATGCCCAATGGCGATGTCTCGTATCCTGATGCTACGCCACCGATCTACCCATCTACTGACGGAATTTCTCTTCCCTTACGAGCTACCCCTGGTTGTGTCTCCAGCTTCCTCACCACCACACTCGGTGCCCCGCTCGCCTGCCTCGCTGTGTTTGTCCCCCAGGTCTCCAATGCTCCCGCCGCACAGGACCCCGACATTCTCGCCGGTGAAGGGAGGAGATGCGGTTATGTACCGTACGCGCACGGGCCGGGTTTGTAGGCCGACCCTTAAATACAACTGAATTCCCTTCTATGCACTATTAGCATTTTCGGTCACATTATTAATCAGTCAGCACCTAGTAACAGGCTTATACATATATATCCTGTCATATATTAGTCCTGACAAAAAAACAAATGTTAGTTGGAGGTCTTTTATGCGGTGGGTGGGGAATGGGAAGGGGGAAACTTTATTTCCTAGTCCATAACTGGTCGGAGAGGCGGCTTCCCTCTGAGCTGCTTCTTCGCCCCTTCCTCGCGGCCTACCTTCGGAACTGGATCGGCGTTTCCTATCGGGACCGGCCGGGACTACAGCTTCGGCGGCGGCATAGCGCTGGGATATCAACACGGAGCGGGCGATGCCTTACCGGGTCGCCGGGCGGTAAGCTCCGGAGTGCGGTGACCGCCGACTCCAACATCGACGAGCTGTGGCTGCGGAGCGTCCAGCCGCGGGCGGCGCTGGATTTGGAACACCGCGGAGCCTGGGATCCGGGATCGCCAGAGTCGGTGCTCCAGCCAACGCGGCCGCAGCCTCCGGGGAGGGGCGGGCGGTTCTGACATTTCCAAGCCGCTGAGGAGTGTTTACCCGACGCCGGTGTTCCAGCTTTCCGGTAAAGAGGACCTGAAAACATCGGACTGGCTGCGGAGGACACAAATAGGCCCCGACCTCAGGTGTTTCACAGAGGAAGAGGACTTAAAATTTTGTTGCCTTTCCCCGCAGTGGAAAATTTTGATTCTGTTGTGGGGGGACGTTCTTGTTGAATTCTATAATGTGTTTTTGTCACTTTTCTGATTTTTAATTTTTCTATCGATGTACGGAAACTTTTATTTCTTTTATTATTTCTTTGATGTGAAGTAGGTATGTTACAAAACTTACCTTCAGCGGTGCTGCAGTTCTGCCACTGGCCGTGTGCGTGACTTTGGCGCCTTTGAGGGGGGAGGGGAGGGGGGGGGGCTGGGTTAAAATGCGGTTTTTCTCCTACCTGTCCTGGATATATTTTCTCGGAGTGCAAGCTTTTGCTGAAGAATTGTTCGACGCCGTTCTGTGAATTTTTTTTTTTAATCACCCGACAATTTCAGCACTGGAGGAATTTAAAAATCAGTTTCTAAAGCCGTCAACGCCGACAACGGGGACGGATTTCACGTACGGGACAGATAAAGGAAAGCCGTTTATTTTATGTATATAAATGATTCTTAAGATGCCTTTAATCCACATTTTACGTTGCGAAACGGTGATTTAGGACCCATACAAACAGGCAGTATTTTTCTGCCAATATGGGTTTTAAATTCACCACAGCCGCAACGTTCCAATCGATCGCGTTCCTCAAAAACCCACTCGCAAGATGATTTAAATGGCCATTAATTTACGGGAATTATACATTAAATTCCTTATAAATTCCCTATAAATTCATGACAATGAGATATAAAAATCATGTTATATTGTGAATTCTTGTGTGAATGTGGGACTGAGGTGGAGCGCGTCTCCAGCTACAAATTCCTCGGGGTACACATCTCGGAGGATTTGTCCTGGTCCCTCAACACCTCCAAGCTGATCAAAAAGGCACAGCAGCGCCTTTACTTCCTGAGGAAGCTCAAGAAAGCCCACCTGTCCCCCCAGATCTTGACCAACTTCTACCGGTGTACCATCGAGAGCATCCTGACCGCCTGCTTCACGGTATGGTACAGCAGCTGCACTGTTGCGGACAGGAAGGCACTACAACGGGTGGTGAAAACCGCGCAGCACATCATCGGTGCCCCGCTCCCTGCCATGGATGCCCTCCACCGAAAACGGTGTCTGAAACGAGCTGGGAAGATAATTAAAGACCCCTCCCACCCCAACCATGGACTGTTTGCCCTCCTCCCATCAGGGAGGCGGTACAGAAGCCTCAGGTCTCGTACCAGTAGGATGAGGAACAGCTTCTACAATCATACCGTCGCATTGCTGAACTCGGAGTCCCGCCGATAGATTCCTCCGGTCCCTCCGTCCCCATTGTTTAATTATTCTGTATTTTTTATTATTCTGTATCCTCTTTTTTTTTTTTTTTTTAAATTTCTATATTGCACTACTACGGACTGACGCAAAACTGCATTTCGTTGTACCCATACTCAGTATTTGTGCAATGACATTAAAGTTGAATTGAATTGGATTGAATTGAATTGAATGTTATTTGGTCACTTAGGCTATTTAAAAAATGTTAATCTTTTCTTAAGAAATGGATAGATGTTTAGATCTAGTAATTGAATGTTGTAATCAGCTACAATTCAAGTCAAGTCAAGTCAAGTGAGTTTATTGTCATGTGTCCCTGTATAGGACAATGAAATTCTTGCTTTGCTTAAGCACACAGAAAATAGTAGGCATTTACTACAAAACAGATAAAGGTGTCCATATACCATGATAAAATATATACACACATGAATAAATAAACTGGTAAAGTGCAAATAACAGAAAGTGGTTATTAATAATCAGAGTTTTGTCCGAGCCAGGTTTAATAGCCTGATGGCTGTGGGTATAGGGTAACTAACTAATTCTATACTTTAATTTCAGGTCATCCAAATAAGATTGTTTAATATTTGTTTCAGAATGCTTCAATCTATAATAACTGAACATTTCTTTCAGTTCTCTTAATTTTTAAGAAAGTTATGGACTTTTAACTGTCCTTGATCACAGCTTTTGTGTTAAGTCAATGGAAAAGCAATAGGGAACAAGTTGCTAATTTCCGAGTATGAAAATGGCAATATTCAATATTCAGGAGGGATAGAGAGAAAGGAAAAGGAGGTGGGGTAGCGTTGCTGATTAGAGAGGAGATTAACGCAATGGAAAGGAAGGACATTAGTTTGCAGGATGTGGAATCGGTATGGGTAGAGCTGCGAAACACTAAGGGGCAGAAAACGCTGGTGGGTGTTGTGTACAGGCCACCTAACAGTAGTAGTGAAGTTGGAGATGGTATCAAACAGGAAATTAGAAATGCGTGCGACAAAGGCAAAACCGTTATAATGGGTGACTTCAATCTACATATAGATTGGGTGAATCAAATTGGCAGGGGTGCTGAGGAAGAGGGTTTTTTGGAATGTATGCGGGATAGTTATCTAAATCAACATGTAGAGGAACCAACGAGAGAGCAGGCTATTTTAGACTGGGTATTGAGTAATGAGGAAGGGTTAGTTAGCAGTCTTGTTGTACGTGCCCCCTTGGGCAAGAGTGCCCATAATATGGTTGAGTTCTTCATTAGGATGGAGAGTGACATTGTTAATTCAGAAACAATGGTTCTGAACTTAAAGAAAGGTAACCTTGAGGGTATGAGACGTGAATTGGCCAAGATTGACTGGCAATTAATTCTAAAAGGGTTGACGGTGGATATGTAATGGAAGACATTTAAAGACTGCATGGATGAACTACAAAAATTGTTCATCCCAGTTTGGCAAAAGAATAAATCAGGGAAGGTAGTGCATCCGTGGATAACAAGGGAAATCAGGGATAGTATCAAAGCGAAGGATGATGCGTTCAAATTAGCCAGAAAAAGCAGCATACCGGAGGACTGGGAGAAATTCAGAGACCAGCAGAGGAGGACAAAGGGCTTAATTAGGAAAGGAAAAATAGATTATGAAAGAAAACTGGCAGGGAACATAAAAACTGACTGCAAAAGTTTTTATAGATATGTGGAAAGAAAGAGATTAGTTAAAACAAATATAGGTCCCTTGCAGTCAGAAACGGGTGAGTTGATCATGGGGAACAAGGATATGGCGGACCAATTGAATAACTACTTTGGTTCCGTCTTCACTAAGGAAGACATAAATAATCTGCCGGAAATAGCAGGGGACCGCGGGTCAAAGGAGTTGGAGGAATTGAGTGAAATCCAGGTTAGCCGGGAAGTGGTGTTGGGTAAATTAAATGGATTAAAGGCAGATAAATCCTCAGGGCCAGATAGGCTGCATCCCAGAGTACTTAAGGAAGTAGCTCCAGAAATAGTGGATGCATTAGTAATAATCTTTCAAAACTCTTTAGATTCTGGAGTAGTTCCTGAGGATTGGCGGGTAGCAAACGTAACCCCACTTTTTAAGAAGGGAGGGAGAGAGAAAACGGGGAATTACAGACCAGTTAGTCTAACATCGGTAGTGGGGAAACTGCTAGAGTCAGTTATTAAATATGGGATAGCAGCACATTTGGAAAGTGGTGAAATCATTGGACAAAGTCAGCATGGATTTACAAAAGGTAAATCATGTCTGACGAATCTTATAGAATTTTTCGAGGATGTAACTAGTAGCGTGGATAGGGGAGAACCAGTGGATGTGGTGTATCTGGACTTCCAGAAGGCTTTCGACAAGGTCCCACATAAGAGATTAGTTTACAAACTTAAAGCACACGGCATTGGGGGTTCAGTATTGATGTGGATAGAGAACTGGCTGGCAAACAGGAAGCAAAGAGTAGGAGTAAACGGGTCCTTTTCACAATGGCAGGCAGTGACTAGTGGGGTACCGCAAGGCTCAGTGCTGGGATCCCAGCTATTTACAATATATATTAATGATCTGGATGAGGGAATTGAAGGCAATATCTCCAAGTTTGCGGATGACACTAAGCTGGGGGGCAGTGTTAGCTGTGAGGAGGATGCTCGGAGACTGCAAGGTGACTTGGATAGGCTGGGTGAGTGGGCAAATGTTTGGCAGATGCAGTATAATGTGGATAAATGTGAGGTTATCCATTTTGGTGGCAAAAACAGGAAAGCAGACTATTATCTAAATGGTGGCCGACTAGGAAAAGGGGAGATGCAGCGAGACCTGGGTGTCATGGTACACCAGTCATTGAAAGCGGGCATGCAGGTGCAGCAGGCAGTGAAGAAAGCGAATGGTATGTTAGCTTTCATAGCAAAAGGATTTGAGTATAGGAGCAGGGAGGTTCTACTGCAGTTGTACAGGGTCTTGGTGAGACCACACCTGGAGTATTGCGTACAGTTTTGGTCTCCAAATCTGAGGAAGGACATTATTGCCATAGAGGGAGTGCAGAGAAGGTTCACCAGACTGATTCCTGGGATGTCAGGACTGTCTTATGAAGAAAGACTGGATAGACTTGGTTTATACTCTCTAGAATTTAGGAGATTGAGAGGGGATCTTATAGAAACTTACATAATTCTTAAGGGGTTGGACAGGCTAGATGCAGGAAGATTGCTCCCGATGTTGGGGAAGTCCAGGACAAGGGGTCACAGCTTAAGGATAAGGGGGAAATCCTTTAAAACCGAGATGAGAAGAACTTTTTTCACACAGAGAGTGGTGAATCTCTGGAACTCCCTGCCACAGAGGGTAGTCGAGGCCAGTTCATTGGCTATATTTAAGAGGGAGTTAGATGTGGCCCTTGCGGCTAAGGGGATCAGAGGGTATGGAGAGAAGGCAGGTACGGGATACTGAGTTGGATGATCAGCCATGATCATATTGAATGGCGGTGCAGGCGCGAAGGGCCGAATGGCCTACTCCTGCACCTAATTTCTATGTTTCTATGTTTCTATAACATTTTTAATACTGAAGATATGAAAGTGAATTAGGTGTCAAATTAATCTTCTTTTTATGCTTTATCTGATGGGATAAATTGCAGACTTGATTTTTTAAATCTCAAAATTTTGTAACGTTGCTATGTAAAGCACTTTGGTTTCAACGCGAGTTGATTTAAACGTGCTATATAAATAAAATGTACTTACTTACGGTAGAGGGCTTGTGCATGTACCTTTAATATAGTGACCACACCACTACTAACCACTCCCCACGTCACTAGTATAATTGTAACCTCCCTACCCCTGTATCTCTCTCTCTAGCTCCGGTGACAGACCACGAACAGCTAGGGAAGCAACCTGTATGAATGATAACAAAACAGTAGTAAAGACACGGTGTGTTATGGGCCATCTTTACATGGTGTCATAGTCGTACTGTTTGACGGTTTTTTTTTTGTTTCTCGCCCAGTTCCCTTCCCCTTCACGCTGTGTGCTTTCTGTGCCATGGCTAACTATTGCCGCAAGCCAGATGTCCTTGTCTTTGACTCGGACATTGCTCATCGGTGGGGTGTCTTTCGGCGTGACTTTCAGCACTACCTCGCGATTGCCCATCCTGCTGCCGCCCCTGCAACGCAAGCTTCACTTCTCCTCAACCTGGCTGGTCCCGATGCCCTGGAACGATCTGAGTCGTTTGTCTACGGCGTTGGTGAAGATGTCCGGGACCCGGTATGTCTTATCGCTAAGTTTACCGCGCTGTGCGACATCCCCACCAACAGCATCCTAGAGCGGTTTAAGTTTTTCACCCGGCGCCAAAGCCCCGGTGAGTCGATCGATAACTATATCGCCGCGTTACGGCATCTGGCGCGGCGCTGCCGCCTGGACACGCTGACCCCCGATCAGCTGACCCGGGACGTCCTGGTATATGGTCTACAGGACGAGAAACTGCGGGCTGAACCTTTGAGGAAGCCCGACTTGTCGTTGGACGATGCCATGCACGTATCTCGCATGGCGGCGGCTGTCGCCTCCGCGGTGCCGCCTGCTGCCCAGGATATTAACTTTGCCAGCGTTGCTGGCCGCCGGCGCAACGTCGGCCCGCCGCGGCAACGGGGGTCCCCTGCTCCTGGGGGTGGCAGCCCCCGGCGCTGCCCCAACTGCAACTTTGCCTCCCACCAGTTTAATGTATGCCTAACGCTGGGCAAGACTTGTAATTTTTGCAGAAAACTGAACCATTTTTCGGCCGCCTGCCGCTCCCGTGGGAAACCTGTCCCTGCTCCTCGGAGAATGGTAAACAACCTTGCTGAGGCAAATAGCGCGCTCGGTTCCCAGTACCAGCTTGACGAACTCCCTGATTCTGATACCAGTTCCTCCCACGAGGACACCAGCATATTTTCACTGCTGGATGCACCTGCCCTGATAACGGACCCTTCAGTTCGCGTTACTGTGAATGGATCGACCTTCCCTGCGAAGGTCGACACGGGGGCGGTTGCCAATGCTATGTCGATAAGTCACTTCGAGAAGATAAGGTCTGGTGAGAGGGTTACTCCCGACAACTCCCTGCTGCATGCCTACGGGGGAGGTGTGCTCGAACCAGTCGGAAATGCTACTCTGATCTGCAAAGTCCTGCAGGCCTCTCGGCCCCTCACTTTTTATCTGCTGGATACTGACAACATCACCCTGTTGGGCGCCCGTGCGTGCCAGGACCTCGGTTTAGTCTCGTTCCACCGTGATATCCACCTAGTGCGGTCCCCCCTGGACTCCCTTAACGAATACCCTGACCGTTTCGACGATAAGCTGGGCAAGCTGCCCTGCAGTTACAAGATCGTTGTCGACCCCGGCGTTGAGCCAGTGATCCGCCCGCCGCACCGCGTCTCCTTTGCCATGAAGGACAAGGTGGAGTCGACTTTGCTTCACATGGTGGCAACGGGCATCCTCAAGGAGGTGAGCGATCCCACCCGGTGGGTCTCCACCATGGTGGCCGCTGTAAAGAAGGACAAAAGCGAAATTGGCATTTGTATCAACCCCAAGGACCTGAACCTTGCCATCAAGCGCCCACACTACCCCATGCGAACGGTGGAGGACGTCGCTGCACAGGTTGGGCCGCCACTGTCTTCTCGGTTCTCGATGCCAAGAGCTCCTTCTGGCAGATACCGCTGGATGAACGATCCTCCTACCTGACTACCTTCAGCACGCCCTTCGGCAGGTTCCGATTCCTCCGCATGCCATTCGGAATCAACTCTGCCAGCGAGGTGTTCCAGCGAACGACGGAGCAGCTGTTTGCCGGTCTGCCGTGTGCCATCATCGTCGACGCCATCCTGGTCTACGGCAAGGACGTTGCTGAGCACGACCGCCACCTCCGCCAAGTCCTGGATCGGGCCCGTGAGATCAACCTTAAGCTTAACCCCAAAAGGTGCCGTTTCCGCGTCCCGGAGGTCACCTATGTGGGCCACGTCTTCACGGCCGCGGGGCTGAAGCCGGACCCACAGAAGACGGCTGCGGTCTCCGGGATGTCTGCGCCCTCCGACGTGCCCAGCCTACAGCGTTTCCTGGGCATGGTCAATTACCTGGGGTAGTTCATCCCCGACCTCAGCGAGCTGAGCGCGCCCCTGAGGGAGCTGATCAAGAAAGACATTGCCTGGGCCTGGTTCCCGAAACATCAGAGGGCTTTTGAAATCCTGAAGTCCAGGCTGGTTAGTACCCCCACTCTCAAATTCTTCGACCTGCGACGTCCCATTGTCCTCACCTGGGACGCTTCCAAGTTCGGTCTTGGTGCCGCTTGCCTGCAGCTCCACGATGGCCTGCAGCTGCCTGTTTCCTACGCGTCCCGCACCATGACCCCTGCAGAGCAGCGCTATGCTCAAATAGAGAAGGAGTTGCTCGCCGTGGTGTTTGCCTGCTCCAAGTTTAAAGACTACATTCTGGGCAACACCTTCACGATCGAAACGGTTGACGCAAGATGTCACCAGAGTGAAGTGGTCGTGGTCCAGCACGAGTTTCGCACGATATAACGGGGGACAGATAAAGAGTTCCCACGGTACTCGGCATTTCTGTTATTTGTGCGAGTGACTTGTCCGTCTCCCGAGCTTTCCCGTTAATCTTGAATGAACATCGTGAACTGTAGTGTTGTTAATCACGTGGCACAAATGATGTTACTTTGTTTTCACACACTATATTGGGTTTTTTCACACACTATATTCCTCCCTTGGTTGAATTGGCTCATTTGGAGACATGCCTATACTAAGTATTTTCGAGTACAGGATGGTGGTTATTTTCATTGACGCGTTGTATGCAGCAGCCCACTATGTGCATCGAGAACGCTTGCGTGAAGGCAGAAGGGTGAGATTAATTAAAAAGAGAATTAAGAGGAAGTCTCACTGGGTGAAGCCCATCTTTCAACGGAGACCTTAATTTGGACAATATGATCAGCTGCTTAATGTGCTGTGCGAAGAGGATAAAAGTGCATTCACAAACTTTGTCAGAATTTCACCCGAGCTCTTTAATGAGCTGAAGAATAATCTGGGGTTTTTTAGACAAATGTTGTTTGGTGTGATGCACCTTCTCTCAATATGTGCAAGAAGTCGTCTTTTTATTTTGTCAAATAGGAATAAAGACTTTGTCTCACATTGTCCGTGATGGTTGTCTTATTTTATTATCTACTGAGAGGTGAAACTTTCAAACGTTTACCCAGTCAGTAGACAGACAATAAATAGTAACAATCGAGCCATAAATGGTGTATACAAGGTGAAGGGAACAACGCTGTGTGCAAGATAATGTTTAAAATCATGCGAGGAATCGATCGGGTAGATGCACAGTCTCTTGCCCAGAGTAGGCGAATCGAGGACCAGATTACATAGGTTTAAGGTGAAGGGGAAATGATTTAATATGGATCTGATTAAATACTGTCAGTAGTAAACCCGATCAAAAACAACATCAGGACGTCTATTAAACACCAGAGATCCCAGTAGACACCCAGCCGAGACTTATTACAGGTCTAGTGGAAAGACACAAAGCACTGGAGCAACTCAGCGGGTCAGGCAGCATCGCTAGACAACATGGATAGATGATGTTTCGGGTCGGGACTCTTCTTCAGCGCTGAGTTACTCCCGCATATTGTGTCTTTCCAATGCAGATTAGCGTCTGCGATTCTTTGCTCCTGCATTACGGGGTCTATCTCGATTCCCGATAAAGTCTAAAACCCATCCTCCAGAGTTCTCAGCCCAGGGCGCCCATAAACAAGCCCTTAACTCCACACTGGGGACAGAGGCTGAGAGGTGTACAAAACCATGAGACGAACAGGCAGGGAAATAGACAGAGTCCAGGGTAATATATGTCCATTGCCCACAGAGGGGATTCGAGGACCAGAGGGCATAGGTTCAAGGTGAGGGGGGAAGATCTAATAGGAATCTGAGTGAGGGGTAACATTTTCGCACAAAGGGTGGTGGGTGTATGGAACAAGCTGCCAGAGGAGGTAGTTGAGGCTGGGTCCATCCCTACATTTAAGAAACATTTAGACAGGTACATGGATAAGACAGGTTGGGAGGGATATGGACCAGACGCAGGCAGATGGGACTAGTTTCGATGGGACATTTTGGCCGGTATGGGCAAGTTGAGCCGAAGGGCCGGTTTCCACACTGTAACTCGATAAAGCCAGTGAGTATACGATCTAAGATAGTCCGAGGGTCTCGAATGAGGTAGGTAGTAGTTCAGGAATGCTCTGTGGTTGGTGTTAGGATGGTTCAGTTACATAAGTGCTCAAATGTAGGCACCGTTTTCGCAGTGGAAGCTCCGAGACTGTGCAGCGGGCGATTGTCGTGTTGGCTGGGACTCCTGTTATCCATGCAGGGGATTGACCTCAGTCTGAAGAAGGCTCTCGACCCGAAACGCCACCCGTTCCTTCTCTCCAGATTTGCTGCCTGTCCGGCTGAGTTACTCCAAGCAACTGGTGTCCATCTTCAAAGGACTGACCACCGGGCTGGATGTCGGGGTTGGCGTGTTGCGTTTCACAGACCGAACTGTCCAATTAATGGTAACAGGTGGGCACTGAGGGAAGTCCCCCCCCCCTCTCTGTTTATCTGCCCTTTCTTTAACGTTTGTGCCTCTATGCAAGTATCTCGCGAGCCATCCCAGACTGCCCATTTCTGCTCCCCCTCGTCTTTAATAACTACATTTCCCTAACAATTACTATCTTTGTTAGTTATAGGAGCAAAATTAGGCCATTCGGTCCATTAAGTCCACTCCGCCATTCAATCGCGGCTGATCTATCTCTCCCTCTCAACCACATTCTCTTGCCTTCTCCCCATAACCTCCTGACAGCCGCACTAATCAGGAATGTAACTATCTCTGCCCCTATTCTTCACCCTTTTGACAGTAGTTTTGTTTTATTGGAGACGCGGGAGACAGCGGATGCTGGAATACTGAGCAAAACACGAAATGCTGGAGGAACTCGGTGCATTTGTGTTTAAGAAGGAACTGCAGATGCTGGAAAATCGAAGGTACACAATAATGCTGGAGAAACTCAGCGGGTGCAGCAGCATCTATGGAGCGAAGGAAGTAGGCAACGTTTCGGGCCGAAACGTTGCCTATTTCCTTCGTTCCATAGATGCTGCTGCACCCACTGAGTTTCTCCAGCATTTGTGTGTGGGTGGGAGTAGGGGGGAGGGGGGGGGGGGAGGGGGGAGAGAGATAAGGCAGCCTGAAGAAAGGGTCGCCTGTCCATTTCCCTCCGTAGTTGCTGCCTGGCCCGCGGAGTTCCTCCAGTCTTAGAAACTGCTTTAGACAAAAAGAGACACAAACTGCTGGAGTAAAATAGCTCAGCAAGTGAGGTACCTGAACACTCAAAAATGAAAAAGAATGAAAATGTGATTATTTCACCTCCCTTCAACTATTTTGTGTTTCAGCATGAGAGGGATTATAACATTAGAGACATTCATCTTGTAGTGATGTGTTAATGAAGAATTGCAGACATCAATCTGATAGTAAAAAATATATTTATTTAACAATGAGGTAAAACAAGCACTGACAATCAAACTGCTCAGTTACTCACCGTTCGCAGGAGTTCCCACGGTACCCGCAAGAGTTATTACGGATATCGCACGGATATCGCACTGGCCACTATGTTCATACAATGTTGCAATGCTCAACCACAAGAGTACAAGTCACTCTTGGAGAAATTCAAACTTTCTTGAATTTTCTCCCGAGTGACCAATTTACACGACTACCTGTTGTTAGCGCCACGGTGGTCCACGGTGGTCCACGAATGCCGTACTGTTATCGCACGAGGTTCCCACGATGTTAAACTCTGGTTCACTCTTGCGTCGTCGCCCCGTGAAAAAGCCACTCCAGCCGCTGGTCACGATCTTAAACAAACCGATCCACGTCGCCTCGTCCCGTTTGCAGCGCATGATGCTGCAGCTTCAGCGTTTCACGTTCCGTATTGTTTACCGCAAGCGCAAGGACATGTTTGTGGCCGACACGCCGTCCCGCGCACCGCTGACTTCCACTACCCGTCACCCATATGAATCGTCTGACCTGATGGTGCTTAACGTTAATATTGTGCCTTCACAGCAGATGCAGTCCCTGGTCAAGCACACTGCCAAGGATCCTGCCCTGCAACAACTTGCCGACGTCATCCGGAGTGGCTGGCCCGACCGCCGCTCGTCCCTGCCGGCCGGTGCCGTGCCCTACTTCCTGGTCCGCGATGAGCTCGTGCTGCACGACGGTGTGGTGGTGAAGGGCCACAAGATTGTGGTGCCTGCTGCGCTGCGGGACCACTACTTTCAAACCGCCCACAGCGGCCATCCCGGGGCCGAGGCAACTCTGTCTCAGGCCCAGAGCCAGTTCTACTGGCCCGGCATGGCCCACGACATCCGGGAGAGGGTCTCCGCCTGCTCTGCCTGCAACAGTCTTTCTCCCCGTCAGCAACGGCAGCCGCTCCTGCAGCAGCCTGCCCCCGCACTGCCTTGGATGGCGGTCGCCACTGACATTTTTGAATGACGTGGCAAACACTTCCTGGTTCTCGTGGACTCGTACTCCAGCTGGTTCGAGGTGGACCAGCTGCATTCCCTCACGTCTGCTGCGGTCATCGGCAGGCTGCGCCGCCACTTCGCCACCTTCGGCTCCCCCGCGAGTCTGCAATCGGACAATGGCAGCGCAGAATTTCGGGATTTCGCTGCCAGCTGGAACTTCCGCCATTTCACTAGCAGCCCCGAGTACCCGCAGAGCAACGGCCTGGCTGAGCGCGCTGTCCGCAGTGTCAAGGACTTACTGGAGCACTGCCGGCTTTCTCGTTCGGACTTTTACCTGGCCCTCCTCAACCTACGTAACATCTCCCATGACCCTGCCCTGGGCTCGCCTGCTCAGCGGCTGATGTCCCGCACTACGCGGCCTCCCATCCCGGTGTCCCAGCGGTCGCTTATGCCATCAGTTCTACAGCCGCCTGCTGCCCAAGAGCGCATTGCCCACAAGCATGATATACAAAAGCGCTCCCACGACAGGTCCTGCCGTCCCCTCCCGCGCCTGTTCCCTGGCCAGGTAGTGCGGATGCAATCCCCCTCCGGCCACTCTCGGCTAGCCGTTGTCGTCGGGTCTGCTGGTTCGCCGCGGTCCTATCTCGTTGACCATGACGGCACCATTTATCGCCGGTCCCGCCAACATCTTCGTTTCGTCAATGAGCCCCCTCCACCTCCTGCCGACCCTTTTGCCCCTCCGCTATCCTCTTTACCTGCCGCTCCTCGCATGCCCAGCACCCTGCCATCTCAGCTCTATCAACCACGCTCTCCTGCCGCCAGTCCAGTTCCGCCGGCACGCCCACCAGCCGCTGCGCCTGTTTCGCCTCCGCGGTCTCCACCTCCGCCCTCTCCTCCCGGTTCTCCGGTTCGTTCGCCCGCTCCTGCTCCTGCTCCTGCTCCTGCTCCTGCTGTTCCTGCGGAGGGGGGAGATGGCGAGTTGCGTACCCGCTCCGGCCTCGTGGTCAAGCCCCCTGTCCGTTATGGGGACTTTGCTTAACCACTGTTTGACTGTTTGTTTAGTTGCTCGTAGCGTATGAGTCGTGGTCGCCCTGTCTCTACAGTATTGCTTTTGATTCCAAGGGGTAGGATGTAGAGGGCTTGTGCATGTACCTTTAATATAGTGACCTCACCACTACTAACCACTCCCCACATCACTAGTATAATTGTAACCTCCCTACCCCTGTATCTCTCTCTCTAGCTCCGGTGACAGACCACGCACAGCTAGGGAAGCAACCTGTATGAATGATAATAAAACAGTAGTAAAGACACGGTGTGTTATGGGTCTTCTTTACTTACTTACTATATCACTTTATTGTAGTCGTGTTTCACTTTTTATTGTTATTATTCTTACAAGGAATGTAGATTGGTTACATTACTTACTAACCAATGTAATGATTTATTAATACAGGCTCCGCCTATTACTACACCATTCATATTATCACAAGCCGACATGTGCAGTTAGTTGGTGATGCAGCACGGTAGAATTAATATGCTGCTGAGTGTTGTATGTGTTACTCAGTAAATACTGTTGTACCAGTCCCTGAGTACGTGTGACTTACTCAACAGGAGCTGGGCTGGAGAAGAGCAGGGGGATGAGGGAACACAGTAGGGTTGAGGAAGAGGGAGTGACCAGGCTTGGGGTGCAGGCAGGGAGGGAGGGAGTGCGGTGGAGAGTGAAGGAACAGGAGAAGGGAGGAGTGAGGGGAGGAACTGGTGGAAGGGAGTGAGGGCATGGAGGACTAGAGAGGAGTGAGGAATTGAGGTAACAGTGGGAGTGAGGGGGGATCGAGGAGAGAGTTATGCCCCTGTCCCACTTAGGAAACCGGAACGGAAACCTCTGGAGACTTTGCGCCCCACCCAAGGTTTCCGTGCGGTTCCCGGAGGTTGCAGATGGTTGCCGGAGGTTGCAGGTAGTGGAAGCAGGTAACAGAAAAACATAGAAAATAGGTGCAGGAGTAGGCCATTCGGCCCTTCGAACCTGCACCGCCATTCAATATGATCTTGGCTGATCATCCAACTCAGAATCCTGTACCTGCCTTCTCTCCATACCCCCTGATACCTTTAGCCACAAGTGCCACATCTAACTCTCTCTTAAATATAGCCAATGAACTGGCCTCAACTACATTCTGTGGCAGAGAATTCCCGAGATTCACCACTCTCTGTGTGAAAAATGTTTTTTCGCATTTCGGTCATAAAAGATTTCCCCCTTATTCTTAAACTGTGACCCCTTGTTCTGGACTTCCCCAACATCGGGAACAATCTTCCTGCATCTAGCCTGTCCGAACCCCTTAAGAATTGTGTAAGTTTCTATAAGATCCCCCCTCAATCTTCTAAATTCTAGCGAGTACAAGCCGAGTCTATCCAGTCTTTCTTCAAATGAAAGTCCTGACATCCCAGTAATCAGTCTGGTGAACCCTACTGAGGGCAAGAATGTATTTCTATAAATTCTATAAGTTTCTCTAAGATCCCCCCTCAATCTTCTAAATTCTAGTAGGGAGACCGCACGGAAACGTTGGGTGGGGCGCAAAGTCTCCAGAGGTTTCCATTCGGGTTTCCTAAGTGGGACAGGGGGTTGACGCGACTATTGAAACGTCCAGTGATCCTCGGTTGTGACGCCAAGATGCCGACGGTTCTTTGCGCCGTTCGAAGAACAGGTCGCCTCTGTTGCGTCACTCTCGCTGAGAACCAATCGGCGTTCTCTTTGCCTTTGTCTCCGCGTTCCACGGGTCGCTGGCGGCCAATCACAGCGCGGCCCGGGTGTATGAACGTTCTATTGGGGCAGGGTATAAAAGGGACGCGTTCGGCGAATGCGACACATTGTCTGGAGCTGAGAGACTGGAAGGGACATCATGGTGGGTGATCCCGGGGCTGGGCGGCGGGGCGTCGTGTGAAACCGGTGATGGGGAGAGTCGGGATAACTCCAGAGAACCGGGAACGAAGGCCCATGGGTGCAGAGTGATTCCGCGGTGACCACGCTGCGTAAACGCGTTGATCCGATCGCACACTGTGGTGTGGCGTGGGGGAAATGTTAGCACTCGGAACCGATATCCGTGGGAATAACACAATCATCTCTTCCCCTTTTCCTCCACCGACCCATCCCATCTTTCTCTCTCTCTCCAGCGTGAGTGTATCTCCATCCACATCGGCCAGGCCGGAGTTCAGGTCGGCAATGCTTGCTGGGAGCTCTATTGCCTGGAGCACGGGATCCAGCCGGATGGACAGATGCCCAGCGACAAGACCATCGGGGGCGGCGACGACTCCTTCAACACCTTCTTCAGCGAAACGGGGGCGGGCAAGCACGTCCCCCGGGCCGTGTTCATTGATCTGGAGCCCACGGTGATCGGTAAGGTGAAACGGGAGAGTCCTGACATGTTGAGCCTTGTCTGAAACCTTCCCCGCGGCGTTTGCTGCGGGGCGTGTGATTCTTAATGAACCCGTTTCTTAATGAACTGGTTCATTCTCCGTTTTCTGTTTGCTCCCCTGTAGATGAAGTGCGGACCGGTACATACCGGCAACTCTTCCACCCCGAGCAGCTCATCACCGGCAAGGAGGACGCGGCCAACAACTACGCCCGGGGCCACTGCTCCATCGGCAAGGAGATCGTCGACCTGGTCCTGGATCGCATCCGGAAGCTGGTAGGTTGTGGAACCCAATCCAACCGTGAACCAGCGCCCGGTGTTCAACGATCTGGCGCCCCTGGTTCGCCCGCGACAATTCCGCACTTCGTGAATGACCTATTCCTCAGAATACTCTCTAGCAACTGTCCAATTCCAGATGTTACACACAAATTATTGTTGTTAGGGTGGGACCACAGACGTTAGACACCTCTCCAGAGGGTCAGTTTACTCCTGCAACACTCACACTCACCCCACCTTTCTCCTTCTCAATGCTCTCCGCTTTATCTGCCCACAGGCCGACCAGTGCACCGGACTGCAGGGGTTCCTCATCTTCCACAGTTTTGGGGGCGGCACCGGCTCGGGCTTCACCTCCCTCCTCATGGAGAGACTCTCCGTCGACTACGGCAAGAAATCCAAGCTGGAGTTTTCCGTCTACCCGGCGCCGCAGATCTCAACCGCCGTGGTCGAGCCCTACAACGCGGTGCTGGTCACCCACTGCACCCTGGAGCACTCCGACTGCTCCTTCATGCTGGACAACGAGGCTATTTACGACATCTGTCGGCGGAACCTGGACATCGAGCGCCCCACCTACACCAACCTCAACCGCCTGCTGGCGCAGGTAGTGTCGTCCATCACGGCCTCGCTGCGCTTCGACGGCGCCCTCAATGTGGACCTGCTCGAGCTCCAGACCAACCTGGTCCCCTACCCGCGCATTCACTTTCCGCTGGTGACCTACGCGCCCCTGATCTCGGCCGAGAAGGCTTACCACGAGCAACTGTCCGTGTCGGAGATCACCAACGCCTGTTTCGAGCCGGCCAACCAGATGCTCAAGTGCGACCCCCGCCAGGGCAAATACATGGCGTGCTGCATGATGTACCGCGGGGACGTGGTGCCCAAGGACGTCAACGCCTCCATCGCCACCATCAAGACCAAGCGCTCCATCCAGTTCGTGGACTGGTGCCCGACCGGGTTCAAGGTAGGTGTAGATTGTAAACCAATCCACGCAACATAAGCTTGATCCACCCCGCGGTTCCACACTGTATTGTGATATCTACCACACCCAGAACAGACGAGAACCTTCCTGAACGGTGGCCCGGGTTTCTTAACATTTAGCTCGCAATGGATACTATTGAATGTTTCTATGAGTCTCTTCTTTCTCTCCCCCGCAGGTGGGCATCAACTACCAGCCCCCGACGGTGGTCCCGGGGGGCGACCTGGCCAAGGTACAAAGAGCCGTCTGCATGCTGAGCAACACCACCGCCATCTCCATGGCCTGGACCCGCATGAACCTCAAGTTCGACAAGATGTACGCCAAGCGGGCCTTTGTCCACTGGTACGTGGGAGAGGGTCTGGAGGAAGGAGAGTTCCAGGACGCGCGGGAAGACATGGCGTCGCTGGAGAAGGACTACGAGGAAGTGGGCATCGATTCGGCGGATCTGGACAGGAAGGCGGAAGAGGAAGAGTGAATGTTGTTGTATATCTGGAAAGATTAGTTATTTTTAATACTGGTGTAGATCTAATTTATGAAATTAAATATATTTGAGACATAGTTTGCTATTGCGTCCTTCGCAAAGCCACAATTGCTTAATGTCTATTGTTTCATACCGTGGAAGCAGACCCTTCGGCCCAACTTGTCCATGCCCACCATGCCGCTTCATCTCTGATCATCCAATTTGCCCACGTTTGGCGAATATCATTCTATCCAATTCTCCGACACAAAACTGCATACATATCCTTTAAATGTTACTGTACCTGCCTCTACTAGATCACCTGGAACCTCGTTCCATGTACCCACCACCGCCTGCGAGATATATGTCCCCTCAGTTTCCAATAACTCTTTCCCCTCTCATCTTGATCCTATGCCCTCTAGTTTTTGATTCATCTTTGGTGCTGAAGGTTTCTGTGCATGAACTCTATCTATGCCGCTCATGGGTTCATATACCTCCACAGGAACAATACTCAGCTGTCTTTACTCCAAACTTGTTAAATCTCAATCCTACGAGTCCTGGCATCGTAAATCATCGCCTCTCACAAATCGTCACATTGATGTATCTCGGGATGGGGATGATTGTAAAGATGGGGATTGGTCATTGGGGGAAGCAATCTGTTTCTTGAAAGAGTACGGGGGTCCAAGGACCACAACGTTCCAGTCATTGAAACTCCTTGTGTTGATGGAGCGGGCTGACCGGGCGCCGACAATGGGAGATACTCCAGTGTTCATAGACCACAGAACATTCCACAGTACAGCTCAGGAACGGATCCAGCGGCCCACAGGATTTGCGCCGAACATGCTGCCAAGTTAGACTTATTTCATCTGCCAGTACATGATCCATATCCCTCTATTCACGGCACTTCGACGCGTCTATTGAAAAGCCTTTCCAATAGACACGTCGTAGAAACTACGCCGCACGTCTTCGTTAAAATGTCCCCCTTTTATTTCATAGCTACCCCTCTGGGGTTACACATTTCCACCATGGGAAACCTGCTGTGTCTCTCTACCCTATCTCTTATTATGCCCCTGTCCCACTTAGGAAACCTGAACGGAAACCTCTGGAGACTTTGCGCCACACCCAAGGTTTCCGTGCGGTTCCCGGAGGTTGCAGGTAGTGGAAGCAGGTGGTTGCCGGAGGTTGCAGGTAGTGGAAGCAGGTAGGGAGACTGACAAAAACCTCCGGGAACCGCGCAAAGTCTCCAGAGGCTTCCATTCAGGTTTCCTAATTGGGACAGGGGCATAACTCTCATAATGTTTATACCTCCATCAAGTCTCTCTTCAACCTCGGCGTTCCACAATAAACTATCAAATCACGTTACCACCCCCCCCCCCCCCCCTTTATTTAATCGGGACTTGCGTGCGCCTCTTGTTTTACTTCACGGATTCCAGCTCTGATTCCAGAATTCCCAGTCCGGACCCAACCCGGCCTATAGGTTCCGACAGTCGATCTCCCATTTCAGGCCGCCGAAACCTACCTGATCTCCCGGTTGCTCAGCACTTTAACACCCCCTCACATTCCCAAACTGACCTTTCTGTCCTGGCCCTCCTCCATTGTCAGAGTGAGGCCCAACGCAAATTGGAGGAACAGCACCTCATACTTTGCTTCGGTAGTTCACGCCCCATGCGCTATGAACATTGACTTCTCTAATTTCAAATAACGCTTGCTTTCCCTCTCTCTCGCTCCCCTCCCCCTTCAAGTTCAAGTTCAAGAGAGTTTATTGTCATGTGTCCCTGATAGGACAATGCAATTCTTGCTTTGCTTCAGCACACAGAATATAGTAGACATTTACTACAAAACAGATCAGTGTGTCCATATACCATTATATAAATATATACACACATGAATAAATAAACTGATCAAGTGCAAATAACAGATAATAGGTCCTTCCCAGTTCTCCCACATTTCTTACTGTCTCTTGCCCAAAGTAGGGGAATCGAGGACCAGGGGACATAAGTACAAGGTGAAGGGGAAATATTCAAAAGCAATCTGAAGGCGAACCTTTTCACACAAAGGCTGGTGGGTGTACGGTACAAGCTGCCCGAGGAGCTAGTTGATGCTGGTACTGTCCCAACGTTCAAGAAACAGTTACATAGCTACATGGCTAGGACAGATCTGGAGTGATATGGACCAAGTGCACGCAGGTGGGACCGGGGTAACTGGGACATGTTGGCCGGTGAGTGCAAGTTGGGCCGAAGGGCCTGTTTCCACACTGTATCATTCTATGACTCTAGCTTACTCCGCCATTTAATCGTGGGTGATCTTACTTCCCCTGCCTTCACGCGATAGCCTTTGCAACCCATTTGTTTCAGTCAGGTTCTCGCCTCTTCCTTCTGCACTCCAGCGAGTGCAGGCACAGTGGCGTCAAACGTTTATCATACGTGAACCCAAATCGGTGCTGTGATCATAATCATCCTCCATACCCGTTCCAACGCCAGCACACCAGTCCTTAGATATAGGGTCCAAAATTGGTCACAATACCCCAAATGCGCTCACCAGTGCCTTTTCAACCCTCAATATTACATCCGGTTTTTTTTTAAATATTCTTGTCCTCCCCAAATAAATGCTTGTATTGCAATTTCCTGCCTTACTATCAATTCAACTTGCAAATTACATTTTTCTGAATCCTGTATCAGCATTCCCGTTACAGCTGGTGCTTTACAGCGCCAGAGACACGGGTTCGATTCTGACTACTGGTGCTTATCTGCACGGAGTTTGTATGTTCTCCCTGTCATCGCGTCGGGTTTCCCAGCGTGCTCCGGTTTCCACACACACTCCAAAGTCTTACAGTTTCGCAGGTTAATTTGGCGTCTGTAAATTGTCCCTAGTGTGTAGGATAACTTTGAGGTAGGGGAATTGCTGGTCGCCGCACGCTCGGCCAGCCGACGGGACTCTTTTCGCGATGTATCTCTGAAAAACAAAATACACTTGAAGGAAACTGATGAGTCTGAAATTGGGTCTCGACCGCAAACGTCACCTATTCCTTTTCTCCAGAGATGCTTCCTGACCGCTGCTATTCCAGCATTTTGTGTCTATCTTCGGCGGTACACCAGCATCTGTAGTTCATTCCTACACAAAAGGAAATACAAGTAAGTTTTAGGAAGTTGAGATTGGGCAGGGACCCGATGGAATTTACAAAAAGGAACAAAGCACTTAGGTAGGGAATCGGGAAGGTCAAATGTCCTTGACCACTGGGAATATGAAAAATCCCATGGGTTTCAACTATATATAGATTATACGATGGGAGGCGGGGAGAGGGGAGGACCATTCACGCGCAAGGAAGGGAAGTTCTTGATTGGATGAGGAGGAAATGGCCATGGGACATTTTTGTCTTCCCCAAATAAATGCTTGCATTGCATTTTACTGATTTACTATCAATTCGAATTGCAAAATATATTGTTGGGAATCCTGTATGGGCATTCCCGACTCCCTTTGCACCTCAGATTTCACAATTCTCTCCTCATTTAGAAAATAATCTTCGATTGATTCCTAATATGAAAATGCCGGTCTCCGCATTTTGCTGCGCCATATTCCATCTGCCATGTATTTGCCGACTTTCCAAACATGCCCAAATCCCTCGGCAGAGTCGCTGCTTTCTCCACACTATCTGCCCCTCCACCGACCTTCGCAGCATCACCAGACTTCGCACCAAGCATTCAATTCCCTCATCCAAACCATTAATATACAACGTGAAGAGCAGCGGCCACACCACCGACCCCTATACCCCGGCAGCCAATGAGTGAAGATTTACGCGGATGCTGCCAGGGCTAGGGGGTCTGAATTTATGGGAGAGGTTGAGTAGGCTGGGTCGCTATTCCTTAGCGCACGAGGATGAGCCGTGATCGTATAGAGGTGTTAAAAATAATGAGAGGAACGGGTCGGGTAGATGCACAGAATGTCTTGCCCAGAGTAGGAGCATCGAGGTCCAATAGATTCAAGGTGAAGCGGTAATGATTTAATAGGAATTTGAGCTGTAACCTTTTCAAACAAAAAGCAGTGGTTGCATGGAGCAAGCTGCCAGAGGGGGTAGTTGCGGCTGAGACTATCCGAACGTATAAGGAACAGTTAAACAGGTTGATGTGACACGTTTGGATTGATATGGTCCAAAGGCAGGCAGGTGGTACCAGTGTAGCTGGGACATGCTGGCCGGTGTGGGAGTTGAGCCGAAGGGCCTGTTTCTACACCCTATGTCTCTATAAAGCCATCAATGTGATATGCTTGTGATTCATCCTAACGAAATTGGAGATTGCTGGGTCTCTGATGGATTGCGCGTCATCATATTTGTAGAGTACATCTTTCAATCAATCAAGATGTGCAATGGCACTTTATTAATCCGAGATTTATCAATTGGCATCTAATTGCATGCCATCGTCACAATCAAGGGCCACTCCCACCCCTAACCCCTCCCTCCCTTAAGCCCCGGTCATTCACTCTTCTCTCCACTTCTGTTGGACAGCGTGTACCAAAGCATGAAAGAACGTACCACCTGATTCAGGGACAGCTTGTTCCCAGCTGACCTCTCGTGTGCTACCTTCCTGTGGTCCTCATGCTTGAAAATAAAAATGCTCTTTTTATTCTCTAGATGTGACACTACACTCTGCACGTTGCTCATTTGTTTCGTGTAGCGCTACCAGATATACTGAGGAGTGATGTGATCTGCCTGTATAGTACGCCTAACATTTTGTTTCGCAGCACACGTGATGGTAATCAATCAATAACCATTGATCTCAGACAATGCGATGATAGACCGGGGATCCCGGATTATGATGAACGGAGCGAAATTGATGGTTATCCCTTGTATGCGTGGGATTAACATCACATTCGCTGTGATCGGCAGCAACGTTTCCCACTGATAAAGTGGCTAAATTAATACGACCAGTTGATTGCATGGGGTTAGGAAGTCAAATAGTTGGCGCTAGGTATAGGTATGTTGCAAAACGTACCTGAAGCGTCGTTGAAAATCTGTCGCTGCGGGTGTGCGCGATTTTGGCGCTGTTTAGAGGGGGCGGGTTTAAAACGCGATTTTCTCTAGGCTGTTCCAATCGAGGATGTTCAGCCTAGTTAATTATTAACGAAAAATCGCTGGAAGACCTCGTCGCAAAAGCTATTATTAGTTTTAAAGGCCTTGGATAATAGTTATAGTAGTTTAAAAATCAATCTCTAAACCCGCGACCACCAGCAACCGCAGGGTCTCATAAAGCAGGCAACAGAAGGTATGTAGCTTATTTTTACATTAAAAAGGGCTTCTTAAGATCCCTTTATACAAAGTTTAATATTGCGAGCAGCTCATTTTGGGCCCATTATATCCCGCAGTATTTTTCTGGGCATTTGAGGCACAAATCTAGCGCAATGTGAACGTTCTAAACCAGCGCGTTCCACAGGGACCCACTGGAAAGCTGATTTAAATGGGCATTTATTTACAGCAATTGAACACTAAATTCCTTCCATTTGGCCTATAAATTAATGCAAATGAGATTTAAAAATCATGTTTTATTGTGAATTATTTGTGAATATTATTTGGACACTTAAGCAATTTAAAAATGTTAATCATTTATTAAGAAATGGATAGATGTTTAGATCTAGTAATTGAAGTTTGAAATTAGCTACAATTGGGTAACTAACTAATTATATGCTTTAATTTCAGGTCATCCAAGTAAGATTATTTTGTATTTGTTTCAGAATGCTTCAATCTATGATAACTGAAAATTTCATTCAGTTCTCTTAATTTTTAAGAAAGTTATGGGCTTTTGACTGTTCACGATCACAACTTTTTTGTTATGTCCATAGAAAATCAATAGGGAACAAGATGCTAATTTCCGAGTATGAAAATGCCCATAACCTTTTAAATACTTGAGATATGAAAGTGAATTAGGTGTCAAATTAAACTTCTTTTTATGCTTTATCTGATGGGATAAACTGCAGACTTGATTTTTTAAATCTCAAAATTTTGTAACATTGCTACTAGGTATCATTTGGAGGCATGTGGTCAGATACTTTAATTTCCAGCTGTAATTGATAGATTGGAATCTGGGAGGTGAAGGCAGACAATGGAATGCGTCATCGAAGGTCCATTGTTCTACGTCACACACTGTGGATTATTCATCAACGAGCGCCTTGGAACCTTCTATGTTTGTTTCCTGTGGCAACCAAGGTCATTGTTCTCATTGCCCAATCGGCGCGCGTTTGGCCAACGCCACCGTTCTATCCCCGGAGGCCGTATAAATACCGGAGCGGCGTCGCATTGCGTCACAGTCTCCTCCACTGTGACCCCTTGTTCTGGACTTCCCCAACATCGGGAACAATCTTCCTGCATCTAGCCTGTCTGAACCCCTTAAGAATTGTGTAAGTTTCTATAAGATCCCCCATCAATCTTCTAAATTCTAGCGAGTACAAGCCGAGTCTATCCAGTCTTTCTTCAAATGAAAGTCCTGACATCCCAGGAATCAGTCTGGTGAACCTTACTGAGGGCAGGAGTGACTGGGCGGCGGGGCGGCGTGTGAAACCGGTGATGGGGAGAGCCGGGATAACTCCAAAGCACCGGGAACGAAGGCCCATGTGTGCAGAGTGATTCCGCGGTGACCATGCTGCGTAAACGCGTTGATCCGGTCGCACACTGTGGTGTGGCGTGGGGGAAATGTTAGCACTCGGAACCGATATCCGTGGGAATAACACAATAATCTCTTCCCCTTTTCCTCCACCGACCCATCCCATCTTTCTCTCTCTCTCCAGCGTGAGTGTATCTCCATCCACATCGGCCAGGCCGGAGTTCAGGTCGGCAATGCTTGCTGGGAGCTCTATTGCCTGGAGCACGGGATCCAGCCGGATGGACAGATGCCCAGCGACAAGACCATCGGGGGCGGAGACGACTCCTTCAACACCTTCTTCAGCGAAACGGGGGCGGGCAAGCACGTCCTCCGGGCCGTGTTCATTGATCTGGAACCCACGGTGATCGGTAAGGTGAAACGGGAGAGTCCTGACATGTTGACCCTTGTCTTAAACCTTCCCCACGGCGTTTGCTGCGGGGCGTGTGATTCTTAATGAACCCGTTTCTTAATGAACTGGTTCATTCTCCGTTTTCTGTTTGCTCCCCTGTAGATGAAGTGCGGACCGGCACATACCGGCAACTCTTCCACCCCGAACAGCTCATCACCGGCAAGGAGGACGCGGCCAACAACTACACCCGGGGCCTCTGCTCCATCGGCAAGGAGATCGTCGACCTGGTCCTGGATCGCATCCGGAAGCTGGTAGGTTGTGGAACCCAATCCAACCGTGAACCAGCGCCCGTTATTCAACGATCTGGCGCCCCTGGTTCGCCCGCGACAATTCCGCTCTTCGTGAATGACCTATCCCTCAGAATACTCTCTAGCAATTGTCCAATTCCAGATGTTACACACAAATTATTGTTGTTAGGGTGGGACCACAGACGTTAGACACCTCTCCAGAGGGTCAGTTTACTCCTGCAACACTCACACTCACCCCACCTTTCGCCTTCTCAATGCTCTCCGCTTTATCTGCCCACAGGCCGACCAGTGCACCGGACTGCAGGGGTTCCTCATCTTCCACAGTTTTGGGGGCGGCACCGGCTCGGGCTTCACCTCCCTCCTCATGGAGAGACTCTCCGTCGACTACGGCAAGAAATCCAAGCTGGAGTTTTCCGTCTACCCGGCGCCGCAGATCTCCACCGCCGTGGTCGAGCCCTACAACGCGGTGCTGGTCACCCACTGCACGCTGGATCACTCCGACTGCTCCTTCATGCTGGACAACGAGGCTATTTACGACATCTGCCGGCGGAACCTGGACATCGAGCGCCCACCTACACCAACCTCAACCGCCTGCTGGCGCAGGTAGTGGCGTCCATCACGGCCTCGCTGCGCTTCGACGGCGCCCTCAATGTGGACCTGCTCGAGCTCCAGACCAACCTGGTCCCCTACCCGCGCATTCACTTTCCGCTGGTGACCTACGGGCCCCTGATCTCGGCCGAGAAGGCTTAGCACGAGCAACTGTCCGTGTCGGAGATCACCAACGCCTGTTTCGAGCCCGCCAACCAGATGCTCAAGTGCGACCCCCGCCAGGGAAAATACATGGCGTGCTGCATGATGTACCGCGGGGACGTGGTGCCCAAAGACGTCAACGCCTCCATCGCCACCATCAAGACCAAGCGCTCCATCCAGTTCGTGGACTGGTGCCCGACCGGGTTCAAGGTAGGTGTAGATTGTAAACCAATCCACGCAACATAAGCTTGATCCAACCCGCGGTTCCACACTGTATTGTGATATCTACCACACCCAGAACAGACGAGAACCTTCCTGAACGGTGGCCCAGCTTTCTTAACATTTAGCTCGCAATGGATACTATTGAAAGTTTCTATGAGTCTCTTCTTTCTCTCCCCCGCAGGTGGGCATCAACTACCAGCCCCCGACGGTGGTGCCGGGGGGCGACCTGGCCAAGGTACAAAGAGCCGTCTGCATGCTGAGCAACACCACCGCCATCTCCATGGCCTGGACCCGCATGAACCTCAAGTTCGACAAGATGTACGCCAAGCGGGCCTTTGTCCACTGGTACGTGGGAGAGGGTCTGGAGGAAGGAGAGTTCCAGGACGCGCGGGAAGACATGGCGTCGCTGGAGAAGGACTACGAGGAAGTGGGCATCGATTCGGCGGATCTGGACAGGAAGGCGGAAGAGGAAGAGTGAATGTTGTTGTATATCTGGAAAGATTAATTATTTTTAATACTGGTGTAGATCTAATTTATGAAATTAAATATATTTGAGACATAGTTTGCTATTGCGTCCTTCGCAAAGCCACAATTGCTTAATGTCTATAGTTTCATACCGTGGAAGCAGACCCTTCGGCCCAACTTGTCCATGCCCACCATGCCGCTTCATCTCTGATCATCCAATTTGCCCACGTTTGGCGAATATCATTCTATCCAATTCTCCGACACAAAACTGCATACATATCCTTTAATTGTTACTGTACCTGCCTCTACTAGATCACCTGGAACCTCGTTCCATGTACCCACCACCGCCTGCGAGATATATGTCCCCTCAGTTTCCAATAACTCTTTCCCCTCTCATCTTGATCCTATAATAATAATAATAATAATGGATGGGATTTATATAGCGCCTTTCTAATACTCAAGGCGCTTGATCCTATGCCCTCTAGTTTTTGATTCATCTTTGGTGCTGAAGGTTTCTGTGCATTAACTCTATCTATGCCGCTCATGGGTTCATATACCTCCACAGGAACATTACTCAGCTGTCTTTACTCCAAACATTTTAAATCTCAATCCTACGAGTCCTAGCATCGTAAATCATCGCCTCTCACAAATCGTCACACTGATATATCTCGGGATGGGTATGATTGTAAAGATGGGGATTGGCTATTGGGGGAAGCAATCTGTTTCTTGAAAGAGCACGGGGGTCCAAGGACCACAACGTTCCAGTCATTGAAACTCCTTGTGTTGATGGAGCGGGCTGACCGGGAGCCGACAATGGGAGATACTCCAGTGTTCATAGACCACAGAACATTCCACAGTACAGCACAGGAACGGATCCAGCGGCCCACAGGATTTGCGCCGAACATGCTGCCAAGTTAGACTTATTTCATCTGCCAGTGCATGATCCATATCCCTCTATTTACGGTACTTCGACGCGTCTATTGAAAAGCCTTTCCAATAGACACGTCGTAGAAACTACGCCGCACATCTTCGTTAAAATGTCCCCCTTTTATTTCATAGCTACCCCTCTGGGGTTACACATTTCCACCATGGGAAACCAGCTGTGTCTCTCTACCCTATCTCTTATTATGCCCCTGTCCCACTTAGGAAACCTGAACGGAAACCTCTGGAGAATTTGCGCCACACCCAAGGTTTCCGTGCGGTTCCCGGAGGTTGCAGGTAGTGGAAGCAGGTAGGGAGACTGACAAAAACCTCCGGAAACCGCACGGAAACCTTGGGTGGGGCGCGAAGTCTCCAGAGGTTTCCATTCAGGTTTCCTAAGTGGGACAGGGGCATAACTCTCATAATGTTTATACCTCCATCAAGTCTCTCTTCAACATCGGCGTTCCACAATAAACTATCAAATCACGTTACCACACCCCCCTTTACTTTCTCGGGTCTTACGTGCGCCTCTTGTTTTACTTCGCGGATTCCAGCTCTGATTCCAGAATTCCCAGTCCGGACCCAACCCGGCCTATAGGTTCCGACAGTCGATCTCCCATTTCAGCCCGCCGAAACCTACCTGATCTCCCGGTTGCTCAGCACTTTAACACCCCCTCACATTCCCAATCTGACCTTTCTGTCCTGGCCCTCCTCCATTGTCAGAGTGAGGCCCAACGCAAATTGGAGGAACAGCACCTCATACTTTGCTTCGGTAGTTCACGCCCCATGCGCTATGAACATTGACTTCTCTAACTTCAAATAACCCTTGCTTTCCCTCTCTCTCGCTCCCCTCCCCCTTCAAGTTCAAGTTCAAGAGAGTTTATTGTCATGTGGACGACAGATGGCACAATAGGCTAAGTGTTCGGCTGGCAACCGGAAGGTAGCTGGTTCGAATCCCGCTTGGAGTGCATACTGTCGTTGTGTCCTTGGGCAAGACACTTCACCCACCTTTGCCTGTGTGTGTCCTTGGGCAAGACACTTCACCCACCTTTGCCTGTCTGTATGGAAGTAATTGTGTGAAGCACTTTGGGGTCAATGCAAGTTGACTAAAAATGTGCTATATAAATAAAGACATTATTATTATGTGTCCCTGATAGGACAATGCAATTCTTGCTTTGCTTCAGCACACAGAATATAGTAGACATTTACTACAAAACAGATCAGTGTGTCCATATACCATTATATAAATATATACACACATGAATAAATAAACTGATCAAGTGCAAATAACAGATAATGGGTCCTTCCCAGTTCTCCCACATTTCTTACTGTCTCTTGCCCAAAGTAGGGGAATCGAGGACCAGGAGACATAAGTACAAGGTGAAGGGGAAATATTCAAAAGCAATCTGAAGGCGAACCTTTTCACACAAAGGCTGGTGGGTGTACGGTACAAGCTGCCCGAGGAGCTAGTTGATGCTGGTACTGTCCCAACGTTCAAGAAACAGTTACATAGCTACATGGCTAGGCCAGGTCTGGAGTGATATGGACCAAGTGCACGCAGGTGGGGCTGGGGTAACTGGGACATGTTGGCCGGTGAGTGCAAGTTGGGCCGAAGGGCCTGTTTCCACACTGTATCATTCTATGACTCTAGCTTACTCCGCCATTTAATCGTGGGTGATCTTACTTCCCCTGCCTTCACGCGATAGCCTCTGCAACCCATTTGTTTCAGTCAGGTTCTCGCCTCTTCCTTCTGCACTCCAGCGAGTGCTGGCACAGTGGCGTCAAACGTTTATCATACGTGAACCCAAATCGGTGCTGTGATCATAATCATCCTCCATACCCTTTCCAACGCCAGCACATCAGTCCTTAGATATAGGGTCCCAAATTGGTCACAATACCCCAAATGCGCTCACCAGTGCCTTTTCAACCCTCAATATTACATCCGTTTTTTAAAAAAATATTCTTGTCCTCCCCAAATAAATGCTTGTATTGCAATTTCCTGCCTTACTATCAACTTGCAAATTACATTTTTCTGAATCCTGTATCAGCATTCCCGTTACAGCTGGTGCTTTACAGCGCCAGAGACACGGGTTCGATTCTGACTACTGGTGCTTATCTGCACGGAGTTTGTATGTTCTCCCTGTCATCGCGTCGGGTTTCCCAGCGTGCTCCGGTTTCCACACACACTCCAAAGTCTTACAGCTTCGCAGGTTAATTTGGCGTCTGTAAATTGTCCCTAGTGTGTAGGATAACTTTGCGGTAGGGGAATTGCTGGTCGCCGCACGCTCGGCCAGCCGACGGGACTCTTTTCGCGATGTATCTCTGAAAAACAAAATACACTTGAAGGAAACTGATGAGTGTGAATTTGGGTCTCGACCGCAAACGTCACCTATTCCTTTTCTCCAGAGATGCTTCCTGACCGCTGCTATTCCAGCATTTTGTGTCTATCTTCGGCGGTACACCAGCATCTGTAGTTCATTCCTACACAAAACGAAATACAAGTAAGTTTTAGGAAGTTGAGATTGGGCAGGGACCCGATGGAATTTACAAAAAGGAACAAAGCACTTAGGTAGGGAATCGGGAAGGTCAAATGTCCTTGACCACTGGGAATATGAAAAATCCCATGGGTTTCAACTATATATAGATTATACGAGGGGAGGCGGGGAGACGGGAGGACCATTCACGCGCAAGGAAGGGAAGTTATGGATTGGATGAGGAGGAAATGGCCATGGGACATTTCTTGTCTTCACCAAATAAATGCTTGCATTGCATTTTACTGCCTTACTATCAATTCGAATTGCAAAATATATTTTTGGGAATCGTGTATCGGCATTCCCGAGTCCCTTTGCACCTCAGATTTCACAATTCTCTCCTCATTTAGAAAATAATCTTCGATTGATTCCTAATATGAAAATGCCGGTCTCCGCATTTTGCTGCGCCATATTCCATCTGCCATGTATTTGCCGACATTCGAAACATGCCCAAATCCCTCGGCAGAGCCGCTGCTTTCTCCACACTATCTGCCCCCTCCACCGACCTTCGCAGCATCACCAGACTTCGCACCAAACATTCAATTCCCTCATCCAAACCATTAATATACAACGTGAAGAGCAGCGGCCACAGCACCGACCCCTAGACCCTGGCAGTCAATGAGTGAAGATTTACGCGGATGCTGCCAGGGCTAGGGGGTCTGAATTTATGGGAGAGGTTGAGTAGGCTGGGTCGCTATTCCGTGGAGCGCACGAGGATGAGCCGTGATCGTATAGAGGTGTTAAAAATAATGAGAGGAACGGGTCGGGTAGATGCACAGAATGTCTTGCCCAGAGTAGGGGCATCGAGGACCAATAGATTCAAGGTGAAGCGGTAATGATTTAATAGGAATTTGAGCTGTAACCTTTTCAAACAAAAAGCAGTGGTTGCATGGAGCAAGCTGCCAGAGGGGGTAGTTGCGGCTGAGACTATCCGAACGTATAAGGAACAGTTAAACAGGTTGATGTGACACGTTTGGATTGATATGGTCCAAAGGCAGGCAGGTGGTACCAATGTAGCTGGGACATGCTGGCCGGTGTGGGAAGTTGAGCCGAAGGGCCTGTTTCTACACTCTATGTCTCTATAAAGCCATCAATGTGATATGATTGTGATTCATCCTAACGAAATTGGAGATTGCTGGGTCTCTGATGGATTGCGCGTCATCATATTTGTAGAGTACATCTTTCAATCAATCAAGAAGTGCAATGGCACTTTATTAATCCGAGATTTATCAATTGGCATCTAATTGCATGCCATTGTCACAATCAAGGGCCACTCCCACCCCTAACCCCTCCCTCCCTTAAGCCCCGGTCATTCACTCTTCTCTCCACTTCTGTTGGACAGCGTGTACCAAAGCATGAAAGAACGTACCACCTGATTCAGGGACAGCTTGTTCCCAGCTGACCTCTCGTGTGCTACCTTCCCGTGGTCCTCATGCTTGAAAATAAAAATGCTCTTTTTATTGTCTAGATGTGACACTACACTCTGCACGTTGCTCATTTGTTTCCTGTTGCGCTACCAGATATACTGAGGAGTGATGTGATCTGCCTGTATAGTACGCCTAACATTTTGTTTCGCAGCACACGTGATGGTAATCAATCAATAACCATTGATCTCAGACAATGCGATGATAGACCGGGGATCCCGGATTATGATGAACGGAGCGAAAGTGATGGTTATCTCTTGTATGCGTGGGATTAACATCACATTCGCTGTGATCGGCAGCAACGTTTCCCACTGATAAAGTGGCTAAATTAACACGACCAGTTGATTGCATGGGGTTAGGAAGTCAAATAGTTGGCGCTAGGTATCATTTGGAGGCATGTGGTCAGATACTTTAATTTCCAGCTGTAATTGATAGATTGGAATCTGGGAGGTGAAGGCAGACAATGGATTGCGTCACTGAAGGTCCATTGTTCTACGTCACACACTGTGGATTATTCATCAACGAGCGCCTTGGAACCTTCTATGTTTGTTTCCTGTGGCAACCAAGGTCATTGTTCTCATTGCCCAATCGGCGCGCGTTTGGCCAACGCCACCGTTCTATCCCCGGGGGCCGTATAAATACCGGAGCGGCGCCGCATTGCGTCACAGTCTCGAGAACCACGCGAGCGGAGCAACATGGTCAGCGCGCGGGAGAATGGGAACGTAGTGGGTAACTGGGAACTGAGAGCGGGAATGAGACGGCGACGGGGGGAGGGAGGGCGCAGGGTAATATTGGGCAGGGAAACGAGGAATGCAATTTCGAGGAATTTGCGGGTTACATTCGGCGAAGGCAGCGTGGAGAGTCTGCGAATTACAATGTTGGGTGGAACTGAGAAGGTGGTCATATTGGGCGGGGGACGGTGAGCGATCAGGGCCAAACTGGCTATGAATAAGTCCAAGTGGTGATCAATAGAAATTATGGAAATCACGCGGCCCGCAGCAGTAAACGATAAATTACCAACGCTCACCTCTCGCCCTAACATCTCACCGCCTGTTTCCCCTCGCCAACAGCGCGAGTGTCTTTCAATCCACATCGGCCAGGCTGGCGTCCAGGTTGGCAACGCTTGCTGGGAGTTGTATTGCCTGGAGCACGGGATCCAACCGGATGGACAGATGCCCAGCGACTCGACCATCGGAGGCGGCGACGATTCGTTCAACACCTTCTTCAGCGAGACGGGTGCGGGCAAGCACGTACCAAGGGCCGTGTTCATCGACCTGGAGCCCACGGTGATCGGTAAGTTGGGAGGTGCAGAGAATGTTGGCCGTTCTTTTAAGTCCTTCCCTTCCGGGGATGGGGCAGTGTGTGGCAATGGTTTACTCTCTCTATACCGCCCTACAGATGAGGTGCGGACCGGCACCTACCGCCAGCTCTTCCACCCCGAGCAGCTAATCACCGGCAAGGAGGACGCGGCCAATAACTACGCCCGGGGCCACTGCTCCATCGGCAAGGAGATCGTGGACCTGGTCCTGGATCGCATCCGGAAGCTGGTAGGTTGCTCAGCGACTGCAAATTACCGACTGCCGCTCCGCGTGCTTACAGCGCCAATGTATCCGGTTTCACCGGCCCATTCGCGAGTGCTGCGGCCACGATGTTCCCAAATACTCATTGTCACCGTTCTATTTATCACTGAGATACTCACCGAACCATCTCGCTCTGCGCCGACTGTAGAGAGCACCATGCCCCTCTCGTGTCGCTCCTTCCCTTTAAACGTTGGCACAGAATTGAGCTTTTGTCCCATCTCCACCCTCAAGCCGATCTCTGCACCGGACTGCAGGGGTTCCTCATCTTCCACAGTTTCGGGGGCGGCACCGGCTCGGGCTTCACCTCCCTCCTCATGGAGAGACTCTCCGTCGACTACGGCAAGAAATCCAAGCTGGAGTTTTCCGTCTACCCGGCGCCGCAGATCTCCACCGCAGTGGTCGAGCCCTACAACGCGGTGCTGGTCACCCACTGCACCCTGGAGCACTCCGACTGCGCCTTCATGATGGACAACGAGGCCATTTACGACGTGTGTCGGCGGAACCTGGACATCGAGCGCCCCACCTACACCAACCTCAACCGCCTGATGGCACAGTTAGTGTCGTCTATCACCGCCTCGCTGCGCTTCGACGGCGCTCTCAACGTGGACCTGACTGAGTTCCAAACCAACCTGGTTCCCTACCCGCGCATCCACTTCCCGCTCATCACCTACGCTCCCATTATTTCTGCAGAGAAGGCTTACCACGAGGAACTGTCCGTCTCCCAATTGACCAACGCCTGCTTCGAGCCGGCCAACCAGTTGGTGAAGTGCGACCCTCGCCAGGGGAAGTACATGGCGTGCTGTATGCTGTACCGCGGGGACGTGGTGCCCAAGGACGTCAACGCCTCCATCGCCACCATCAAGACAAAGCGCTCCATCCAGTTCGTGGACTGGTGCCCGACCGGGTTCAAGGTGAATGTGACCAACGCTCGCGTTTCCATGCACACACATGCAGTCTAATTCATCTGCTGGAATAACTACATACATGCAACGACTCCGAATACATCCTTGGCACCATTTGTACTCTGCAAATATATCATATCAGCACCCGATTGACACACACACACACACACACACACCTTCTTCAAGGTTGTGAATATTTTGCAAAGGGTGCAGGAGGGTGTCACCCGGACAGTCCTTGGCCTTGCGGCCTTGTGTTTATGGGAGAGGTTAGATAGGCTGGGGCTTTTTTTATTTGGGGCGTAGAAATCTGAGGGGCAGGACATATCCTGGTGTGCAAGATCACGAGGGACATGATCTCTCATCTTAACATCTCAAAACTGGATGTCCTCTACGTGAGGCGAGAGATGAGATATTTAAGAAGGACCTCCCGACCAATTAATCTGTTTAGAGGGTAGTCCGCATCTGGAACCAGTTGTCAGGTAAAGCTAGAAACCCTTACGTTTGCCACATTTATAACATAGATAGAAATTCCCAAAACATAGGATGCACAGGAAGGGTTTAGAAGGATAAAGGGCAGTCGCATGCAAATGAGCGAGCTCAATATGCCAACTGTGGGGCATGGACAAGGTGGTTGGAATAGCACGCTTCCCAGCTGCACAGCATCATACCTTCATGGCTCGAACACACATGTATCGGAGCTTGCAATCCGGAGAATAATTACATCCAGAGATTTATTTAACGGAATCGCTAAGCTATCAATCAATGATAATCTGTGCAATTTAAGGGCGCAGTATTAAACCGATAATGCAAGCATATTTGTGCAAGAAGAATTAATTTTAAGATGTTTTTACCGGCCGCAGGTGGGCATCAACTACCAGCCCCCGACGGTGGTGCCGGGGGGCGACCTGGCCAAGGTGCAACGTGCCCTCTGCATGCTGAGCAACACCACCGCCATCTCCATGGCCTGGACCCGCCTCAACCTCAAGTTCGACAAGATGTACGCCAAGCGGGCCTTTGTCCACTGGTACGTGGGAGAGGGGCTGGAGGAAGGAGAGTTCCAGGACGCGCGGGAGGACATGGCGTCGCTGGAGAAGGACTACCACGAGGTGGCCGTGGATTCCGCCGACCTCGAGAGAAGGGGGGAAGAGGAAGAATAAAATGTATTAATTTAGTAGTTAGAAGTTTAATTTAATACAGATTTAATAGATTATATTGATAGATATTGTACTTATGATGATAAAATTATTTTAAGGACCGATTGTTTTGTCGATTTATTTGAGGTCTGAGAATGGAAAATAACAACATTGTTAGGCAGAACGTGGGGAGAGTAATTTGGGAGCAGCTGTTCGTATGTAAGTCCTCATCCTACCTGTAAGAGTCATTTAAAGACGAGGTGATTGGAATTCAGTTCTGGCGTGCTCCACAGAACATGAAGGATGCGGATGGCGGTTTTCCTGAAGCTTGGATGGTAAATTCAGTCAATAAGAAAAGAGGAAACGACCTCGGCGGCGCAGCGGTACAGCTGGTGCTTTACAGCGCCAGAGACACGGGTTCGATTCTGACTACTGGTGCTTATCTGCACGGAGTTTGTATGTTCTCCCTGTCACCGCGTCGGTTTTCCCAGCGTGCTCCAGCTTCCTCACACACTCCAAAGTCTTACAGGTTCGCAGGTTAATTTGGCGTCTGCAAATTGTCCCTAGTGTGTCGGATAATTTTGAGGTAGGGGAATTGCTGGTCGCCGCACGCTCGGCCAGACGACGGGACTCCTTTCGCGCTGTATCTCTGAAAAACAAAAAACACATGAAGGAAACTGATGAGTCTGAAGTAGGGCCTCGAATCGAAACGTCACCTATTCCTTTTCTCCAGAAATGCTTCCTGACCGCGGCTATTCCAGCATTTTGTGTCTATCTTCGGCGGTAAACCAGCATCTGTAGTTCATTCCTACACAAAATGAAATACAAGTAAGTTTTAGGATGTTGAGATGGGACAGGGTCCCGATGGAATATACAAAACGGAGCAAAGCGCTTAGGTAGAGCATCGGGAAGGTCAAATGTCTTTGGCCACTGGGAATACAAAAAATCTCATGGGGTTTCAACTATATATGGATTTTACGAGGGGAGGCGGGAAGAGGGGAGGACCATTAATAAGTGATGGAATTTAATATTGAGAAGTGTGAGGTGTTGCATTTTGGGACGTCGAACAAGGGAAAGAGCTACACAGTAAATGGCAATGCTCTGAGGAATATTGTGGGGCAGAGGGTTCTAGGCGTGCAGGTGCACGGTTCCTTAAAGGTGGAGTTTTAGTTAGATAAGGTAGTCAAACAGGCTAATGGCACATTGACCTTTATCAGTCAGAGTGATGTATATGGAAGTTGGGAGGTCATGTTGCAGTTGCATAAGTCGTTGGTAGGACCGCATTTAGAATATTGTGCCCTATTTTTGGGCACCATGTTAAAGGAAAGATATGTTCAAGCTTGAAAGGGTTCAGAAACGATTTACGAGGATGTTGCCAGGACTAGAAGGTGTGAGCTATTAGAGAGGTTGAGTGGGTTGGGCCTCTATTCCTTGGGGCGCAGGAAGATGAGAGGTGATCTTACAGAGGTGTACAAACTAATGAGAGAAATAGATCGGGTAGATGCACAATCTCTTGTCCAGAGCAGGCTAAATCGAGAACCAGACCACACGGGTTCAAGGTGAACGGGAAAAGATTTAATAGGAATCCGAGGGGCAACGCTTGCTGGGAGCTGTACTGCCTGGATCACGGGATCCAGCCGAATGGACAGATGCCCAGCGACAAGACCATCGGGGGGGGGGGGGGGGGGGGGGGGGGGGGGCGGGGAGCGACGACTCCTTCAACACCTTCTTCAGCGAGGCTGGGGCGGGCAAGCACGTCCCCCGGGCCGTGTTCATTGATCTGGAGCCCACGGTGATCGGTAAGGTGAAACGGGAGAGTCCTGAGATGTTGAGCCTTGTCTGAAACCTTCCCCGCGGCGTTTTCCGAGGGGCGTGTGATTCTTAATGAACCAGTTTCTTAATGAACTGGTTCATTCTCCGTTTTCTGTTTGCTCCCCTGTAGATGAAGTGCGGACCGGCACATACCGGCAGCTCTTCCACCCCGAGCAGCTCATCACCGGTAAGGAGGACGCGGCCAACAACTACGCCCGGGGCCACTGCTCCATCGGCAAGGAGATCGTCGGCCTGGTCCTGGATCGCATCCGGAAGCTGGTTGGTCGGTTGTGGAACCGAATCCAACCATTAACCAGCGCCCGGTGTTCACCGATCTGGTGATCCTGGTTCGCCCGTGGCCCGCAGTTCATGAATGGTTCAGCGTTCATGATGCAGCTCAGCGATCGTCACCCGACTGGATCCCCGTTCACGTCTCCTCCCCGCGCCCACTGGGTCATATAGCGATAGAGTTGTGCAGCGTGGAAACAAGTCATCGACCCACACCGATGCATCTACTCTGGTCCTACCTGTCCGCGTTTGGTCCATATCCCTCCAAACCTATCATATACATGTACACGCCAGTTTAAATGTTTCTTAAACGTTGCCATAGTACCTGCATCAACTACAGGTATAGAGAATGTTCACCAGACTGATTCCTGGGATGTCAGGACTTTCATATGAAGAAAGACTGGATAGACTCGGCTTGTACTAGCTAGAATTTAGAAGATTGAGGGGGGATCTTATAGAAACTTATAAAACTCAAATCCTTTTGCTATGAATCTACCTGCTTTCTCCCCATAAACCTGACACATGACTCATAGCAAAAAGATTTGAGTATAGGAACAGGGAGGTTCTACTGCAGTTGTACATGGTCTTGGTGAGACCACACCTGTAGTATTGCGTACAGTTTTCGTCCCTAACCTGAGGAAGGACATTCTTGCCATAGAGGGAGTACAGAGAAGGTTCACCAGGCAGATTCCTGGGATGTCAGGAATTTCATATGAAGAAAGATTCAATAGACTCGGCTTGTACTCGCTGGAATTTAGAAGATTGAGGTGGGATCTCATAGAAACGTACAAGATTCTTAAGAGGTTGGACTGGCTACATGCATGAAAATTGTTCCCGATGTTGTGGAAGTCCAGAACAAGGGGTCACAGTTTAAGGATAAAGGGGAAGTCTTTTAGGACCGAGATGAGAAAATAATTTTTCACATAGAATTCTCTGCCACAGAAGGTAGTTGAGGCCAGTTAATTGGCTATATTTAAGAGGGAGTTAGATGTGGCCCTTGTAACTAAAGGGATCAGGGGGTATGGAGAGAAGGCAGGTATAGGATACTGAGTTGGATGATCAGCCATGATCATATTGAATGGCGGTGCAGGCTCCAAGGGCCAAATGGTCTACTCCTGCACCTATTTTCTATGTTTCTATGTAAACCTCGATCAGATTCTTGACACACGACCAACCAGCTACATAGCCTAATCCGCCTATGTATATCTACATGCATTCATAACCTGTCCCTCGGATACTCCCTCGCATCTTTCCGACCACAAATGTTAAACTAAAACCACTAATGTTAAGCGCCATCCACCTCTCCAGAGGGTCAGTTTACCCCCTGTAACACGCACACTCACCCCCACACCTTTCCCTCTTCTCAATGCTCTCCGCTTTATCTGCCCACAGGCCGACCAATGCACCGGACTGCAGGGGTTCCTCGTCTTCCACAGTTTTGGGGGCGACACCGGCTCGGGTTTCACCTCCCTCCTCATGGAGAGACTGTCCGTCGACTACGGCAAGAAATCCAAGCTGGAGTTTTCCGTCTACCCGGCGCCGCAGATCTCCACCGCCGTGGTCGAGCCCTACAACGCGGTGCTGGTCACCCACTGCACCCTGGAGCACTCCGACCGCTCCTTCATGCTGGACAACGAGGCTATTTACGACATCTGCCGGCCGAACCTGGATATCGAGCGCCCCACCTACACCAACCTCAACCGCCTGCTGGGACAGGTAGTGCCGTCCATCACCGCCTCTCTGCGCTTCGACGGCGCCCTCAACGTGAACCTGCTCGAACTCCAGACCAACCTGGTCCCCTACCCGCGCATTCACTTCCCGCTGGTGACCTACGCGCCCCTGATCTCGGCCGAGAAGGCTTACCACGAGCAACTGTCCGTGTCGGAGATCACCAACGCCTGCTTCGAGCCGGCCAACCAGATGCTCAAGTGCGACCCCCGCCAGGGCAAATACATGTGGTACCGCGGGGACGTGTTGCCCAAGGACGTCAACGCCTCCATCGCCATCATCAAGATCAAGCGCTCCATCCAGTTCGTGGAATGGTGTCCGACCGGGTTCAATGTAGGAGGAGGTTGTGCAGGAATCCACGCGGCAGAAGCTTGACCCAAACACTGGTCTCGCACTGGGCTGTGACATCTACCACAGCCAGACCAACCGCTCCACGATTGCATAAACCAGGAGACGTTATTTCCAAACCGAGGGCCTGGGTTCTAAACATCCAGGGAACCATTGAAGGTTTCTAGGAGACTCCTGTCCAATGGGTCACGCCGGCATCTTGATAACTAGCAGGGGTTTCCCTCGTTTAAAGGCGCAAATCTTCATTTTTTAGATCACGATCAGTAACATTCGGCCCATCGGGTCCATGCTGACACTCCCACACAGATCTGTTTTGTAGTTAATGCCTATTATGTTCTGTGTGCTGAAGCAAAGCAATAATTTCATTGTCCTGTCAGGGACACATGACAATAAACTCACTTGAACTTGAACTTGAACCAGTAATTCCAGTCTCTCTTGTCACTTACGTCTTGCTAGAATTTAGAAGATTGAGGGGGGATCTTTTAGAAACTTACAACATTCTTAAGGGGTTGGACAGGCTAGATGCAGGAAGATTGTTCCCGATGTTGGGGAAGTCCAGAACAAGGGGTCACAGTATAAGGATAAAGGAGAAATTTTTCAGGACTGCGATGAGAAAAACATTTTTCACACAGAGAGTGCTGAACCTGTGGAATTCTCTGCCACAGAATGTAGTTGAGGCCAGTTCATTGGCTATATTTAAGAGAGAGTTAGATGTGGCCATTGTGGCTAAAGGGATCAGGGGGTATGGAGAGAAGGCAGGTACAGGATACTGAGTTGGATGATCAGCCATGATATTATTGAATGACGGTGCAGGCTCGAAGGGCCGAATGGCCTATTCCTGCACCTATTTTCTATGTTTCTATGTAACGCTCGTTCACTCCCATATATTTGCATTATTCCTCCATGCGACTTGCCAGCACCAGCCTCTTTGCGGTGGGGGGAGTGGGAAGGGGTAAGGCGGCGGATCGTCGGAGGTTGGGATCGATCCCGGGTCTACAGCGCTCTGGAACAGCTGCTTTCGTGGAACTCCAACCCTAGCGGGAACCATTTGCAATTTCCAGAACTCCATTGGGTGGCTCCGGCTTCTTCCAACCGAAGAACCAAACTGGTGTCCCTCTGCTAAAAGCGCACCGATTTCTCTTTCACCACTCACTTATGCACACTGCCTATTAATCCATCGCCGACATGTTGTCGTGACAAAGTAATGGAGGTCGGCTTTAATTCGCTGCGCCACTGCGCCACCTACCGGCGGCAGATGCATCTCATCTTGTATTCAGATTCAGATTCAGATTTAGATTCAATCTTTATTGTCATTGTGCAGTGTGCAGTACAGAGACAACGAAATGCAGTTAGCATCTCACTCAGAAGAGCAAACATAGAATAATGAACAGTAAAACATATATATGTACAAACTGTAGCAGTAGTGCAATTTTACTATCCGGGGGGGGGGGGGGGGGGGTGACTGGCAATCACCAAGGTGCAGAGTTATATTGTGTAACAGCCGCAGGGAAGAAACTGTTCCTGAACCTGCTGGTCCGGCAACGGATAAACCTGTAGCGCCTCCCGGATGGGAGGAGGGTAAACAGACTGTGGCTGGGGTGAGAGCAGTCCTTGACGATGCTGCGCGCCTTTCGCAGACAACGCTTGCTTTGGACAGACTCAATGGAGGGGAGTGAGGAACCTGTTTTCACCACCCTATGCAGTGTTTTCCGGTCGGAGACAGAGCAGTTGCCATACCATACTGCGATACAGTTGGTAAGGATGCTCTCGATGGCGCAGCGGTAGACGTTCACCAGAATCTGAGTAGACAGATGGACCTTCTTTAGTCTCCTCGGGAAGAAGAAACGCTGGTGAGCCTTCTTGACCAGTGTTGAGGTATTGTGGGTCCAAGAGAGGTTATCAGAGATGTTGACGCCCAGAAACCTGAAGCCGGAAACACGTTCTCTGTGACCCCTTTCCAGAACAAGGGGTCACAGTTTAAGGATAAGGGGGACATTTTGTAGGACCGAGATGGGAAAAACGTTTTTCTCACAGAGAGTGGTGAATCTCCGGAATTCTCTGCCACAGAGGTAGTTGAGGCCAGTTCATTGGCTATATTTTAGAGGGAGTTAGATGTGGCCCTTGTGGCTAAAGGGACCAGGGGGTATGGAGAGAAGGCAGGTACAGGATACTGAGTTGGATGATCAGCCATGATCATGCTGAATGGCGGTGCAGGCTCGAAGGGACGAATGGCCTACTGCTGCACATATTTTCTATGTTTCTATGTTTCCACCTCCGTCCCGTTAATATGGATCCTTCCAATGTGTCTGCAACCGAACTAAACGCTATTTCTCTTTCTCCCGCAGGTGGGCATCAACTACCAGCCCCCGACGGTGGTGCCGGGGGGCGACCTGGCCAAGGTGCAGCGAGCCGTCTGCATGCTGAGCAACACCACCGCCATATCCATGGCCTGGACCCGCGTGTACCTCAAGTTCGACAAGATGTACGCCAAGCGGGCCTTTGTCCACTGGTACGTGGGAGAGGGTCTGTAGGAAGGGGAGTTCCAGGACGCGCGGGAGGCCATGGCGTCGCTGGAGAAGGACTACGAAGAAGTGGGCATCGATTCAGCGGATCTGGACAGGAAGGCCGAAGAGGAAGAGTGAATATCCAGAAAGACTCGTTTATTTTTATTACTAATGTTGTAAATATAATTTATGAAATGTAATAAACGTAATAAATCTATTTTAAATTCAATTCGTCTTCCCTCCTACTTAACGCTATAATTTCGCTTGAGACTTTGGACTTTTACTTCAGCGTGCGAGCAGGCCATTCGCCCCACTGAATTAGCGCTGACCAGTACACAGTTCCCGGTACACTGGCATTTTCCTACACACTAGGGACACTATATATATTATAGGAATTCAATTAACCTGCATAAATGTTTGTTTCTGGAGTGTGGGAAAGGAAATCGGAGCATCCGGAGAAAACTGGTGGTGTGTGAGGCAGCAACTCTAACGCAGTGCTACTTTGCCACCGGGAGACAGAGCCATAGAGATGTTGTACCATAGTGCATGGAAATTGTCAACTAGTCAATGCCGACAAATATATTCAAGAGAGAGTTGGGTATGGGTCTTAAAGCTAACGGAATTAAGGGATATGTGGGGAAAGCAGGATCGGATGCTGATTTAGGATGATCAGCCGTGATCATATTGAATGGCGGTGCTGGCTCGTAGAGCCGAATGGCCTGCTTCTGCACTCATTTCTATGTTTGTACGTGAGTTTTCTAATCACACTCCAAAGACATGCAGGTTTGCAGGTTAATTAGCTTGGTGTAAATTGATCCCAGTGATAGGCGAAATGGCGTAAGAGTTTGCAGGAAATCGGCTTGGTTTAAATGTAAAACTCGGGAGAGGAACTTGGAACAAGTAAACGGCAAACATTTGTATTCCCCTGTCCCACTTAGGAAACCTGCACGGAAACGTCTGGAGACTTTGCGCCCCACCCAAGGTTTCCGTGCGGTTCCCGGAGGTTTTTGTCAGTCTTCCTACCTGCTTCCACTACCTGCAACCTCCGACAACCATCTCTGGGAACTGCACGGAAACCTTGCGTGAGGCGCAAAGTCTCCAGAGGTTTCCGTTCAGGTTTCCTAAGTGGGACAGGGGCATTAGGGGATAGGTGGGAGGAAGGATGAGAGGGATGGTGGATTGGGGCCTAGGCGTAGAGAGTAGGAACCCATGGGGAGGGGGAGGGAGAGAGAGAGAGGGAGAGAGAGAGAGAGTGAGAGAGAGAGAGAGAGAGAGAGAGAGAGTGAGAGAGAGAGAGAGAGAGAGAGAGAGAGAGAGAGAGGGAGAGAGAGAGAGAGAGGGAGGAGAGAGAGAGAGAGGGGTTTCTCTGGAGTTGGAGCGGGGCTGGGCTAGAGTTGCTGCTGGCTGTGAGTCTCTGGGAGCTCCGTGCTTGCAGTCGGTGTCCCGTTCGTCCTAACGTCTGCGGCCACCCCCCTGGACTGGAGCTGAGACTGTGAACTGTACCGCCCTTGCCCCCTCCCTATGCAACTGCAAACAACCCCACAGTTCCCAGTCTCAGCTCCTGTACGTGGCCGGAGACGTCACAGCCCGAGCTGCGCCCCCTCATCCGCAACCCCAAGAACAAGACGTACCTTGCACACCATAAGCTTCTGTCCCTACGGGGAGCGTGTTCCTCTGGAGTTGGAACGGGGCTGCGCTGCTGCTGGCTGTGGGTGTCTGGGATCTCAGTGCTTGCAGTGGGCCTGGGGGTCGGTGTCCCGTTGGTCCTGACGTATCCGGTGACTGGCACTTTCCTGCTAGCATCGCCAACGTGAAGACAGTGCAAAGCCCCCGCGCCGGTGCAATGGGCGGGGAGCTGAAGAGGGGAGGGAAGGGGTCACACACATGGCCGGGAAGCAGAGGGGTGTAGGAGGGGTGAAACTGAAGGGACCGACAATCTGCTGCTGCCTGCCCACTGAGTTAAAAAGTTCCCACGCAAGACTCACGATACACTGTATATCGTGACCGTGGGAACTTTTTAACTCAGCGGCCAGGCAGCAGCAGATTGTCAATTATTTACACCCCCGCGCAATTACCTTCTCTTTTATGAATGGGGATTCACAATGTTCATTCAAGATTTAACGGGAAAGCTCGGGAGACGGACAAGTCACTCGCACAAATAACAGAAATGCCGAGTACCCGTGGGAACGCTTTATCTACATTCCTGGTGGCGGCGCGACTCGTTGCAGCGGCTCCTACAGCCTGTCTGTCTTTTTTTATTTTTTGTCTAGTTAAATGTAATGTTTGGTGTTTTTTAAATACTGGTTTTTAAATGTGTATATGTGGGGGGCGGGGGTGGGGGGGGGGGGGAGGGGGAAACCGTTTAAAATCTCTTCCCTGTGTTGGAGACCCGACCTTTTCCCTGTCGGGTCTCCGTTGTCGTTGGGGCCTAGCACCGTGGAGCGGCCTCCAACCTGAACGACCCGGGGGCTCGGGAGACTGCGCTGCGGACTACTCACCATCGTGGGGCTGGTCGGCCTCGGAACGTGGGGAGCGGTGGTGACTCGCTGCTGCGACTCGACTCCTGGGGCTCGGAGGCTCCAGCAACGCAGCCGCAGGTCCGGTGGACTGGGACATCGGGAGCTCGCGGGTCCGGGTGGAGAGAGAGACCGCTTCCCGGAGCTCCCGCAACACGACTTCTCCAGCCCGTGTCGCGGGGTTGGAACGACCCGGAGCGGGGAAGTACATCACCCGGCACGGCTTCATGGCCGTGGGACATTACAGCGCCCGCCGGGGGCTCCAACTTCGAGACTTCTAGACCGGGAGCGGGGCCGTAAATCGCCCGGCACGGCCTAAAATGGCCGTGGGACTTATCATCGCCCGCCTGGGGCTTGGACATCGGGAGAGACATGGAGAGCAGGGGAGAGAAAAGACTTTTGCCTTCCATCACAGTGGGTTCACTGTGATGGATGTTTGTGTGAACTTAATTGTGTGTATGTCTGTAGGACATTGTTTTTGTTTGTATGGCTGTGGAAACAAAATTTCGTTTGAGTCTCACTGGGGCTCAAATGACAATAAATGTGTATTGTGTATTGTATTGTATTGTATTGTTTGATCATCCCCAATCAGTACCCCGTTCCTGCCTTCTCCCTATATCCCCTGACTCCGCTATCTTTAAGAACTCTTTCTAGCTCGCTCCTGAAAGTATCCAGGGAACCGGCCACCACCTCCCTCTGAGGCAGAGAATTCCACAGACTCACAACTCTCTGTGTGAAAACGTGTTTCCTTGTCTCCGTTCTAAATGGCTTACCTCTTATTCTTAAACTGTGGCCCCTGGTTCTGGACTCCCCCAACATTGGGAACATGTTTCCTCCCTCTAGTGTGTTCAAACCATTAATAATCTTATACGTTTCAATAAGATCTGCTCTCATCCTTCTAAACTCCAGAGTATACAACGTAGCCGCTCCATTCTCTCAGCATTTGACAGTCCCGCCATCCCGGGAATTAACCTTGTAAACCTACGCTGCACTCCCTCAATAGCAAGAATGGACTTCCTCAAATTAGGGGACCAAAACTGGACACAGTTCTCCAGGTGTGGTCTCACTAGGGCCCTTAACAATTGCAGAAAGACCTCTTTGCTCCTATACTCAACTACTCTTGTTGTGAAGGCAAACATGACATTTGCTTTCTTCACTGCCTGCTGTACTTGCATGCTTACTTTCATTGACTGATGAGCAATGACCCCCGGATCCCGTTGTACTTTCCCTTTTCACAATTTGACACAATTTAGATAATAATCTGGTTTCCTGTTTTTGCTACCAAAGTGGATAATCTCACATTTATCCACATTAAACTGCATCTGCCCGCTCACCCAAACTGTCCAAGTCACCCTGCATTCTCATAGCATCCTCCTTACAATTCACACTGCCACCCAGCTTTGTGTCATCTGGAAATTTGCTAATGTTACTTTGAATCCCTTCATCTAAATCATTGATGTATTTTGTAAATAGCTGCACAGAGCCTTGCAGTGCCCCATTAGTCACTGCCTGCCATTCTGAAAGGGTAACGTTAATCCCTACTCTTTGTTACCTGTCTGCCAACCAATTTTCTATCCATGTCAACACTCTAGCCCCAATACCATGTGCCCTAATTTTGCCCACTAATCTCCTATCAAATTTGACCCTATCTAATGGTTTCTGAAAGTCCAGGTACACTACATCCACTGGCTCTTCCTTGTCCATTTTCCTAGTTACATCCTCAAAAAATTCCTGAAGATTAGTCAAGCATGATTTCTCTTTCGTAAATCCATGCTAACTTGGACCGATCCTGTTACTGCTATCCAAATATGCCGCTATTTCATCTTTGACTCCAGCATCTTCCCCACCATCAATGTCAGGGTAACTGGTCTATAATTCCCTGTTTTCTCTCTCTCGCCTTTCTTATAAAATGGGATAACATTAGCTACCCTCTAATCCAGTGATTCCCAACCTGGGGCCATATGGCAAATTTCAGGGGGGGCACAGAAAGATTTTGGGATTTAGGGGGCCACAGGTTCAATGAAGGGGGCCACAGAGCTACCACCCTGTTGCCTCCTAAATTTCACTTCTAATAAATTTAAATCTATGTAGTTGAAATATTTTTGATGTTTGTGGAATAGAATCAAAGAGAATATATGTGTAATTAATACATACTGATATTTTTACGGAAGGTATTATAATATTAAGTACTTTTTTCCCGCTAATAATGTCAGGGGGGCCACAGAAAAATTAAAAGATCCCAAGGGGGCCATGAGCTAAAACAGGTTGATAACCACTGCTCTAATCCACAGGAACTGATCCTGAATCTATAGAACATTGGAAAATTAACACCAATTTTCTAGAGCCACCCATGATTTCTAGAGCCACTTTCTAATGTACCCTGGGTTGCAGACCATCAGGCCCTGGGGTTCTACCCAACACCATTTCCTGCCTAATGTGAATTTTCTTCAGTTCCTCCATCACCAAAGATCCTCTGGCCACTAGTACATCAGGAAGATTGTTTGTGTCCTCCTCAGTGAAGACGGATCCAAAGTACTTGACATTTCCCCTCTGAGGGTTCAGAATCTTTTGAATTCTTTACCCTCCAGAGCTGTGGGTGGAGAACCATTCAGCATATTCAAGGGTTAGCCAGCTAGAATTTTACACTGCAGGAAAGTTGAGGGTTATGGGGATTAGGTAAATGTTTAGATCAAAGATCTAATCAGCCATGATCATGTGATAGAATGAATAAGGCTCAAGGGCTGATTTTATGTAATAAAAGTTTCCAATTATCCAATTCTACAACTTGCAATTCTAATAACATGTAACAATATGTCTTGAAGATGTACATTAAATGGAACAAGTCAGTGCTTCATTGTCCATAGGTCCATTTATCTTAAAGACAATTAAAATAATTTTACTTATATCTGAAAATCACTGAAATCATCAAATCATTTCCAGCAGAGAATAAAAAAGGGTAAACTATCTTTTACAAACTATAGTTTTCACCATGAAGTTCACTTTTTAATGCTGATCACACCTCTGGTCATCTTGCTGAATAACTCTCAACTACAAATCAGCTTGCTATTTTGTGAATCAAATATGTCCGGGAGGCAAACATAGAGAATCATTACTCTTGTATCATGTCTCAGCGTTTCTGTTTCTTATGGCATCAAGCATCTAATTGGCCAGTTAGATGAGTGGATGATGTTGCTTTGTGTGTAATGTGTCTGTAGACAAGTGAATCTGAATCTGCAGAGGAACTGCACAGCCGCCTGATGAAGTGGCGAGAAACGGTTTATAAGCCAACACCGAGCCATGACATCGATGAGAGGAATGTCATGGAATTAAGGATGAGGCAACTTGAGGATGAAAGAGAAGGTAAATTGTGGTGCTCTCTGGTTCTCACTTGGAACAAATCATACAGTTTACTTTGTTTTAATTTAAAATATTTAAGAAGTGAATGACTTGATTAGTGATCTTGATGACTTGAAAGTCGAGTGCACCTCTATTTAGGGATCTGTTTGTTGTCCATATTTCAGTCAAGACAAAGGCTACTGTCGACTTTTTAAAGCTGGAATTCTAACATTTTTACTTTCGGCATCAAAATCCATGCTGACAATAGTTTTGTCCAGTTTTATTTACATTGTTAATTACAAAGGTAGCACACTTACCCTTTTGTCCAAATGGCCACTACACAGGCTTCACTCAGTTTATTCATGGATTTACAGGTTCTCCTGAAGAAATACTGAAATAATGTCAATACATAAATCAGTATTGGTATTAGTTGTCTCTGGGATACCAGTGATGTAAATTTAGCTTTGTTACTGCAAGCTTTTAAAATGTAAAGCCAGCCAGCCAGCTGCAAGGTGTTTTAGCCCAGTCAGAAACTAACACCTTAACTTGGGGAAGCCACAAGGTAGTGATGGTCACCAAAGTCCAATCAGTCCATATTGTGTCAGTGTTCATGCTGTCTTTCTGAATGACGTGTCTTCCTGTGGCACAAAACTGATTGAGGATAACTGGTTCTTTCCCGGCTGTTCTGATCCAGATTTGATCTCAGAACTGCAGGAGCTGGAGGAGGAACTGGGGGAACTTCAGAGACGAGGACAGGATCAAGGATGGACAAAGCAGACCACAGCTGGCCAAAAGCGTATGGTATGTGCTCAGTCTGACACTTTTAAATATCTGTGGAAATGTAATGCTTGAGTTCACTCGACATTTTACGCTGTTATTTATTTTAAGCTTTGCCAAGGTTGAATAAAATAGTTTCTGTTTGGAGGGAGGAGGGGGGGGGGGGTGCAGCATAGTAGCACAGTGGTAGAGTTGCTGCATCTCGAAAGTCTAAAGCCTTCAGTAGTTTTGAGAAGGTAAATATATACTGAGATTTGCTAAACTGAAAAAGCCTTCAACTCAATTTTCAGTGCCATCATAAGTTGGACTGAGATGGATGGCCTCATTCAAGGAGAAAGCATTATATCAGACTCAATCATGCTCCATTTCTAATATTAAAAGTAAAATGACATCAATAGAGAGATTTTGGAAATCACTGACAAATCTGGAAAGTACAGCAATATTTGTCATTTTAGCAAATTTACCCTTTATATATAAACATTTGAACAGTTCAAATTAAAGATCAGTTTTGGACATAATGGGCAAAATGACGGCTTCTGGGGTTGTGACAGCCTGATTAATTTGAACTCCCATTTTTCATGTTTGGTGTTAATAGTCATTGGGTTCCATCCAATGTGCACAGTATCTCTGTCGCTGTTACTGACGATCATTTACCCATCTGTATTTTTCAAGGGAAGTATTTAATATACATCAAAGCAAATGAGTAGAGCGTTGGTGAATTCATCTTAGCTTGATACCAAGTAACTACATTTGGGAAATTTAAAGGGTTGTTAATACAGCAACTTTGTTGTTCCGTGGTACAAATGTATTGTGGATTCATGTGCAAGGAAGTAAACGTTTCTATTATTATTCAGGATACTATTATTTATGAGGGAATTAAACGTTAAAGTCACAAACAGAAGAACATTCTCGTGTTTTATACCTTCTGTCCAAAGTACAGCAAGTGAAGATGTAAACTGAGCAATAGTTGAGCTGTTTGACTTCTCCAATACTTCCGATGTCAACAAATACTCCTTTAATGGTTGATCTGCCTCCAGTGTATCAATGACCACATTGGCAACATATCTCCCCACAGCATTGGTTGTCACTTGGGTAGTCTACACTCCAGCGGTATCAACATTCTCTAATTTTATATAGCCCTCGTCTTCTCCCTCCTCCCCATCCCCCTTCTCAGCTCTCCTTCTAGTCCTACTGTCTCCGCCTCTTCCTTTCTATTTACCCCCCTCACCCCCCCCCCTCACATCAGTCTGAATGAGGGTCTTGACCTGAAACGTCGCCTATAGATGCTTTCCTCCGTAGATGCTGCCTCACCCGCTGAGTTTCTCCGGCATTTTTTGTCTACCTTTGATTTTTCCAGCATCTGCAGTTCTTTCTTAAATAGATCTTGGAGAAGGCTGAACCAGCGGGCAGCTGCACAAACAAATGAATGACCGACTGTGGAGCCCCCGGTTTCACCCCAGTGGTGGAGTTTTCTTGTAAGTTATACTATGTTGACACGTTAATAATAAAATTAATATTAACGTGTTAACATAGAAAACTTCTGCTGAAAGTCATGACTTGCAGGGCCAACTTGACCAGAAAACTGATAGTTGTGTTGTTGCAGAAACAAATGCATTGAATATTGATAAAGAAAGTCTTCAGAATGAGAATAAAGAACTTCACACATATTTGCGCAGGTGGACTGCTGAGCGCAGTTTTGACAAAACCCAAAATGAGGGCGAGCTTCTGCTGAATGAATTTAATTCATCCATATCCATCATAGAGGAGTTGCAGAGTGAGGATGATTCTGATCAGGCTGATTTTAATGAACCACTGTCATTAGATTCCCAATCCCTGGAGGACCAGCCTGTGCTGAAGGAAGGAAAGGTTCACACGACAAGGCAAGTAGGACCATTGTTGTCTCAGAAGCGTAGACAATTAGAGGATGACAAATCTCTTCTCCAGGAAGAACTTGAAAATTTCCAGGAAATGTCAGAAAAGGTAAAAAATGAGAGAGAGTGTTTGGAGGCAGAATGACTTAAAAATGTCGACAAGATAGATCAGTTAACATATGCAAAATAATTCACTTGTCAATGAATTGGACTGTTTCAGAGAAGAGAAACTTCATCTGATGAAAGAAAAAGAGGTACAGGAAATAAAACCGGTGAAAGAATTTGAAGTGAGGCTTGGGTCTGCTCGGAGGGGTAATACCTCGTCTAAAGGTGAGACCAAGGAGCTTCGAGAACTGTTAAAAGAGAAGCAGCAGGAAATAATTATTTTGCAGAAGGACTGCATCAAGTACCAGGAGCTCATTTTGGACTTAGAGTGATGTGTCAAAACATCGTAATCTACCTGTGATGAAATGAGCAAGAGACTAGAGTCTATGACTGCAAAAGCTTCCGAGTCTGAAAGGCAAGTCAGACGTGTTCAAGAAGAACTTGCATCTTATAAAGTCTTGCTCCAAGACACCAGAACTGAAACTGAAGGTGCTCGAATGCAGTGCTTAGGGTTCACAGAAGATCTTCGGAAGAACGAAGAGAAGACAAAAGCTCAAATTACTAAGAAGGAAAAGGAACTACTTGAGATTTTAGATCAACTGAAAACAATTCATCAGAAAGAAATATTGAGATACCAGGATAAACTGGATTTGCTGGGACGGGACAAAGACAGAGTGGATGCAGCAACGTTGGAAATTGAGAGGCATTTCCCAGCAGCCGAAGCTAATATTGAGCAGTAAGGATGCAGAGTTCTCAAAGCTTGTGTCATCAAAAGACAGTGACATTTCTGACTATCTAGTGGAAATCCAGCAGCAACATAGAAAGCAAATAGATGACTATGAAAATAATTTGAGGATTCTCCAACAAGATAACCAGAAAGGAGCCAGAGCCATGAAAGAGCTGGAGATCCAACTTGTTAAGGTTAGGAAAGAAAAAGACAAAGCTGTTAGCCAGACGGGTGCCTTCACAAAATCGATGGCCTCCTTGCAAGATGACCGAGACCGCATGTTATCAGAATACACGGAGCTGGAACAATGGCATCTCGACATGCATTGCCAGAAACATCGCATCATTCAGGAGAGTGCAGCTGAAAACAATGAACTGAAGCAAGAGATCGGAAATGTTCTCAACCAGATGGATGACCTTAATTCTGACAACGCGCTGATAAAAGCACAGTTGGTTCAGTACAGGGGGGAGCTAAACCAGGTCCTGTCTTTGAAGGATAATCAGTTGAAGCAAAAGCAACAACAGCAAATTAAGAATCTTGAGAATGAGAAATCCAACTTCAAAGGGCAATGGAAAGTTACACAAGGACCCCTTAAACAAAGTAATGAAAGCCCAAAGTCCTTGCAAGAAGAAAATCTGCAAATTTTGGAACAGCTTACAGAGCTCAATGCTATTGGTTTCCAAAAAGAAGAGGATAAAAATGAAACAAATGAGAGGCAATTAATTCAAGTGCTTCAGCAACAACTTAAAACTAAAACTCTGGAATGCGAAGAACTCAAAAAAGAAAACTGATATTAGAAGAGCTGACTTAAAAGAATTGAAAATTTATGAACAGAATTTGAAAATCTGGCTCGAGTAAAGGCGGGAGTGAAAATGTCTGAAAGTGCTGATGGAATAGCGCAGGAGAAACCTGAAGAATATTTGGTGGGATTGTCAGTGATGAAGCAAAGACTTTTGGATGTTATTAATGAGAACAAGGAAGTTGCTTCTCGGGCAGAATCTTTTGAGAAAACGTTGCTGGCAGTACAGACGGACAGAGACAGATGTCTGGAGGATATTGGGAAACTTCAAATAAGGCAAACATGATCTCAAGGTAGAAATTAATGTTTTTTAAGCACAAATCTTAGAAGGGACTTTTTAAAAGAGCACTTTCATTTACTAATGACATGCACGGAAACAAGCCCTTGCATCAATGAATAAATTGAGCAGGATACTAAATCTAAAGGTACTAAAGATGAAGCCATGACATTGCTCATTGATGGGACTTGTTCCTCAGGATGCATATGATGAATAAATATTTGTGTTTTTACATTTTAATTTAAAAGATTCCAAGATGGACACAGCAAAGATATGTTGTGGTTTCATGTTGTAAACATGTTGTAATCATGTTTTACATTCATGTGTGTATAAAGATTGAGCACTATTTTCATTTTGCAGGAAAAGGAAGTACTGGAAACCCTTCAGCAAACAACACAGCAGGAGCACAGAGAGCAAGATCCGTCCTCCTGCAAGAATGAATTGGCTGAGCTAAGGTGTGGTTCTACTTGGACTGGGATATCAGTTGCATTTCTATTGTGCCATACGATCAAATGGGAATATCCCTTGATGCTTTGGCTAGTTAACTACGTTTGAAGTGTCGATGATGGTAGCAAACACGGCAGTCAATTTTCATAGGGTGGTGTCATAGAGCCACAAATGATTCAACTCCTTGATGAAGGAGAATCCGTCTGGTTAAAGGAGGAGGACATTCAGTTTCGAATGGCTGGACGGCTTCCTTTAGTTTGTTTTAGATTAGAGAGAATCTAAATCCAAGATGACTATCAACACGCATTTGGGATTGTTTCAGTTCAATAGGCTCCCATTTGGCATATCATCAGCCCCAGGGATTTTTCAAGGGTTTATGACACAAATTCTAGAGGGAATTGAAGGTGTGGTGTGTTACTTGGATGACATCCTCATCTCAGCCCCTGGCAGGCAGGCACATGATGAAAGGTTGGAAGTGGTACTCACATGCCTTGAGACACACAGTGTAAGAGTGACGGCACAAAAGTGTGAGTTCTTTCACAACTCGGTAGAGTACTTGGGTCATAAGATAGACAAGGATAGTCCACACCCCACCAAGGGTAAAGTTGATGCGATCAAGAACGCGCCCACTCCCAGAAACAGGCCCTTCATCCTACTGAGTCTGCGCCGACCAGCAACCATCCCGTACACTAGCGCAATCCTACACACTAGGGACAAATTACAATTTTAACCAAGCCAAATAGCCTACAAACCCTCACGTCTTTGGGATGTGGGAGGAAACCAGAATACCTGGAGGAAACCTACGCAGCCACAGGGAGAAGATGCAAACTCCACACAAACAGCACCTAGTTGGAGGTCTTTTATGTGGTGGGGGAAGGGGGAAACTTTATTTCTTAGTCCGCTACCTGGTCGGAGAGGCAGCATCCTTCCAAGCTGCTTCTTCGCCCCGTCCTCGCGGTCTACCATCGAGAATGGAGCGGCGTTTCCTGTCAGGACCGGCCGGGACTACAGCTTCGGGGGCGGTGCAGCGCTGGGATACCAACAGGGAGCGGGCGATGCCTTACGGGGTCGTCGTGCGGTAAGCACCGGAGCGCTGTGGCCGCCAACTCCCAACATCGCGGAGTTGTGGCTGCGGGCGTCCGGCAGCGGGCGGCGCTGGATTTGGAGCACCGCGGAGCCAGGGATCGAATTCGCCGGGGTCGGAGCTCCAACCGGCGCGGCCTGAGGGCTACGAGTGCCCCGGTCTCCGGTCTCCGGGGAGGAGGCAGCCGCTCCAGACTTTCCAAGCCGCTTGAGGAATTGTTTCACCTGATGTCGGAGCTCCATCTTCACGGCAAGAGGGCCCTGAAAATCATCGGACTGGCTGCAAGGCCACAAATGGGCCCCGACCTCGGGTGTTTCAGAGGAAGAGGACTAACTTTCTGGTGCCTTTCCCCACAGTGGACATTTTTAATTCTGCTGTGGGGGGATGTTTGTGTTGAACTCTATAATGTGTTGTGTCCATTTTCTTTATTTTAACCATTTTCTATGGTATGGATACTTATTATCTATTTTCTGTAAAGCACTTTGGTGTCAATGTGAGTTGACTTAAAACGTGCTATATAAATAAAACTTGCTGACTTACTACCTACAGTCAGGATTGAACCTGGGTCTCTGGCGCTGTTAGGCAGTAATTCTGCCCTCACTGTTACTTGATAGAATCTGAAGAACCATGTGTACACAATGTGGATGGAATTAGAGAATTCTGCTTGTAGTAGCACTGAATGATTTATCCACTTAATGTAACCCCCTTTCCTCTTTGACATGCGTCTTTGAATTGTTTTTAAATATATATATTATTATTGAGTCTTTTTTACCACTTTTTAAGGGAATATAACCTAGGTCATAATTTGTTGAGTAAAAAATAATTTCTCCTCCCCTTCCCCTGGCATTTTTGCTAGTTTCTATACCCTTGCTTCCTCC